>NW_001845583.1:0-2419 GCF_000001215.4 Drosophila melanogaster | reverse complement strand
CAACTTTAGTCAATTTATTGGTTTTTGTGTACCAGGGTTTAAATCATCTGTAGAAGGTATCTTCAGTTCGTCTATTACTTGAAATCGGAAATTCACCCATTTTGACCGCGTAGAATTTCATAACTTGGTCAAATTATTTTGGGTACCAGGTGAACTTAATCTGCGGAAGGTGTATTCTGTTCGTTTGGTATTTGAAATCGGAAAATTGCCCATTTAGACCGCTTAAAATTACATAACTTAGTCAATTTATTGTTTTTGTGTACCAGGTTTAAATAATCTTTAGTAGGTATCTCCTGTTTATCTGGTACTTGAAATCGGAAAATCACCCATTTTGACCGCTTAAAATGACATAACTTAGTCAATTTATTGTTTTTGTGTACCAGGTTTAAATAATCTTTAGTAGGTATCTTCTCTTTGTCTGGTACTTGAAATCGGAGAATCCCCCATTCAAATTATTTTTGGGTACCAGGTAACCTTAATATGCGGAGGGTATCTTTTGTTCGTCTGGTATTTGAAATCGAAAAATTACCCATTTTGACCGCGTAAAATGACACAACTTAGTCAATTTATTGTTTTTGTGTACCAGGTTTAAATAATCTTTAGTAGGTATCTTCTGTTTATCTGGTACTTGAAATCGGAAAATCACCCATTTTGACCGCTTAAAATGACATAACTTAGTCAATTTATTGTTTTTGTGTACCAGGTTTAAATAATCTTTAGTAGGTATCTTCTCTTTGTCTGGTACTTGAAATCGGAAAATCCCCCATTCAAATTATTTTTGGGTACCAGGTAACCTTAATATGCGGAGGGTATCTTTTGTTCGTCTGGTATTTGAAATCGAAAAATTACCCATTTTGACCGCGTAAAATGACACAACTTAGTCAATTTATTGTTTTTGTGTACCAGGTTTAAATCATCTGTAGAAGGTATCTTCAGTTCGTCTATTACTTGAAATCGGAAATTCACCCATTTTGACCGCGTAGAATTTCATAACTTGGTCAAATTATTTTGGGTACCAGGTGAACTTAATCTGCGGAAGGTGTATTCTGTTCGTTTGGTATTTGAAATCGGAAAATTGCCCATTTAGACCGCTTAAAATTACATAACTTCGTCAATTTATTGTTTTTGTGTACCAGGTTTAAATAATCTTTAGTAGGTATCTCCTGTTTATCTGGTACTTGAAATCGGAAAATCACCCATTTTGACCGCTTAAAATGACATAACTTAGTCAATTTATTGTTTTTGTGTACCAGGTTTAAATAATCTTTAGTAGGTATCTTCTCTTTGTCTGGTACTTGAAATCGGAAAATCCCCCATTCAAATTATTTTTGGGTACCAGGTAACCTTAATATGCGGAGGGTATCTTTTGTTCGTCTGGTATTTGAAATCGAAAAATTACCCATTTTGACCGCGTAAAATGACACAACTTAGTCAATTTATTGTTTTTGTGTACCAGGTTTAAATCATGTGTAGAAGGTATCTTCAGTTCGTCTATTACTTGAAATCGGAAATTCACCCATTTTGACCGCGTAGAATTTCATAACTTGGTCAAATTATTTTGGGTACCAGGTGAACTTAATCTGCGGAAGGTGTATTCTGTTCGTTTGGTATTTGAAATCGGAAAATTGCCCATTTAAACCGCTTAAAATTACATAACTTAGTCAATTTATTGTTTTTGTGTACCAGGTTTAAATAATCTTTAGTAGGTATCTTCTCTTTGTCTGGTACTTGAAATCGGAAAATCCCCCATTCAAATTATTTTTGGGTACCAGGTAACCTTAATATGCGGAGGGTATCTTTTGTTCGTCTGGTATTTGAAATCGGAAAATTACCCATTTTGACCGCTTAAAATGACACAACTTAGTCAATTTATTGTTTTTGTTTACCAAGTTTAAATAATCTGTAGAAGGTATCTTCTGTTTGTCTGGTACTTGAAATCGGAACATCACCCATTTTGACCGCTTAAATTGTTAAACTTAGGCAATTTACTGTTTTTGCTTACCAGTTGAACAGAATCTCTAGAAGGTGTCTTCAGTTTGTCTGGTACTTGAAATCGGAAAATCACACCTTTTGACCGCTTATAATGTAAAACTTAGGCAATTAACTGTTTTGTCTTCTGTTCGCCTGGTACTTGAAATCGAAAAATCACCCATTTTGACCGCTTAAAATGATATATCTTAGTCAATTTATTGTTTTTGTGTACCAGGTTTAAATAATCTGTAGAAGGTATCTTCTGTGTGTCTGGTACTTGAAATCGGAAAATCACCCATTTTGACCGCTTAAAATGTAAAACTTAGGCAATTTACTGTTTTTACTTACCAGTTGAACAGAATCTCTAGGTGTCTTCTGTTCGCCTGGTACTTGAAATCGGAAAATCACCCATTTTGACCGCTTAAAATGACATAACTTAGTCAATTTA
>NW_001845185.1:0-3991 GCF_000001215.4 Drosophila melanogaster | reverse complement strand
TTCTCTGTTACTGTGTTTGTCTGAAAATTCTTTTGTTTTTTGTATGTTACTGTTAATATGTTGAATTATATCATTTATTTCATGTAGATTTATTGAACTTGTTGCTACTGATTCTAATTGTTTTTCAATCTTTGTTCGGTCATCATTGTCTAGTGTTCCAAATAAATATTTAAACGCAGATCCTACTATGTTGATTAGTCCTCGTTTTTGTCTATTTGTCTGGTGTAAAGTTATTCCGCTAAGTTCTCTACGCATTTTATTGTACAAAAGGTCAATTTGGGGAATATTGGTGCAGTTAGTTATTTTATTTTTAAAATAGTGTGTTAGGTTATCTATATCGGAAAGGTTTACGCGAAGACAATGATGTTCGTATTCTGAAGGGATTTGAATCGATTTATCGGAAAATATGAGGTATCCGTGGTTAGTGTCAATGTTGTTGATTTGAAGTTGTTGGGTTTGGCATATTTTTATAGACGTGAGGAGGAGTATTATGATGAGCCAGGGGCCTGCGAAATGGGAAGTTCATTTTTTTTCTGTTTTTTAAATTGGGTTTTGTAGTAATGTGTCTCTCTATTCCTATTGGTGATTTTATAATGGTCTTCGTCAGTTTGTTCGACGTTCTTTGTTAATTTAAAAGGGTTTTCTAATTTCCCTTTTTGCAACGGTCCTTTTCTATATCTAGTGTCGACGTTATATTTTGTTCGGTCTTTGTTTATTTCATTAATTTTTATTTCCTTGTTGCGCTGGGTATCTAGAATTGGTTGTCCAGCATAAATAAATATGTGGGCAGGAGTTTGTCCATTAGTGTCATGTTTGGTCTTGTGGTTGTAAATGTAAAGAATCGTTTCTATTTTACTGCGTTTAGCTTCATTGTCATCGGAATTGTTTATGATACGGATTTTTTCGTTAATTGTTTTATTTTTGTGGTATTGAGTTGTAATTCTACATTTTCAGTTTCGAGCCAACGTTTGAGGGCTAAACTAGAAAATGCGCCATCTCTATCTGCCTTTGGAATTTCGGGTTTCCCCAACTGATTGAATGCGCATTAGAGCATTTTTGCACTCTATCCAATCTGCTCAAGGGTGGCGAATTTTGAATAAATGTCAATACAACTCAAATAGTGATTCCCTTCAGAGGAATAGATATCTATTACAAATTTATCGCGGCATCGTTCGGGTTTAGGGGTGACTTTCATTGGCATTTTTGTATTTCGGTGTTCAGTTTTTGCTAAGTTACAAACTTGGCATTCGTTAATTATATTTTGGATAAGGAGTTGGCTATTTGGGAAGTAGTATGTCTCGCCGAAAATTTTAACAGTTTTCTGTATTCCGGGGTGTAGAAGTTTTTCATGTGTTTTTAGAATTAGTTCTTTGAAATTTGCGTATGTGGGAATGTTTTTTAGTAAGATAAGACTTCGGAAAATCTTTGTATATCTAGGATTCATTGTTTCTTTATATGCTTTTTGAATTACTTCGAAATCTGCATCGCTTTCGATGTACAGAGCGCTGTTTTTTGAACAGAAGTAGTCGAGTAGATATCGTTTGGCTATTTCAAGGGTCATTTCTTCATATGAAAGGTGTATAATTTGTTTTTTGAAGTAAGTTTCTATTTCTGTTTTATTGGGACCTTTGGTAAAGATGATTTGTCTTTTATGTTGATTGATAGCTTTCTCTGATAGTCCGATCAAATTGCTACTGTCTTCTTCAGCACTATGTTGTGTAGATTCGCCAAAAAATGTTTCTTCTATCTTTACTCTAGAAAGTGCATCTGCTACGTAATTTTCCTTTCCTTTAATATATTTTATGTCGAAGTCATATTCCGAAAGTCTAATTTTCCATCTTGTTAATTTTGATTTCGGTTCTTTTAATTTGTGTAGCCAGCACAAGGGTTGATGGTCAGAAGCTACTTCGAAATATCGTCCTAACAGATAGTGTCTGAAGGTTTTGGTGGCCCAAACTATTGCTAATAATTCTTTTTCTATGGCGCTATAATTGATTTCATGTTCATTTAGTGTTCTGCTGATGTAACTAATAGGGTGTCCGTCTTGTGATAAAACAGATCCTAAAGCTACATTGCTGGCATCTGGTGCTAATATAAATTTCCTCTCGAAATTCGATATTTTTAGGATCGGATCTTCAGATATTAATAATTTTAACTTTTGGAATGCTTCTAAGTATTCTAAACTGTTTATATCTATTGTTGCTCCTTTCTTTAGGCACTTGGTCAGGGTTTTGGTAATGCCTGAAAAATTAGGTATAAATTTCCTATAATATCCTGTAAGTCCTAAAAAGGCTTTAATTTCTTTAGTTTTTCTTGGTAGCGGATATTTAACTATAGCTTTGATTTTATCCGGGTTTGGTTTAATCCCGTCTTTAGTAATAACATGTCCTAAGAAAGTTGTCTCTTGTTTTAAGAACTCGCATTTATCTAGTTGTAATTTTAAGTTTGCCTGTGATAATTTTTCGAAAACAGCTTGTAAGGCTTGAAGATGTTCTTCTAAAGATGTGGAGAAAACTATGATGTCGTCTAGGTATACTAGACAACATTTATTTAAAAGTTGACGGAGTAAATTGTTCATGCATCTTTGAAATGTAGCGGGGCATTTTTAAGACCAAATGTCAATCGTGTGTACTCGTAGTGTCCATATTTTGTAGAGAAGGCAGTTTTGGCTATTGACTTTGAGTCCATTTCTATTTGATGAAAGCCCTTTGCAAGATCTATTGTTGTGAAATAATTTGACCTCCCTAGTTTCCCTAATATATCATCTATGTTCGGTATGGGGTATCTGTCGTTTATTGTTATTTCGTTCAATTTCCTATAGCCTATTACGATACAAAGCTTCTGCTGTCCAGAAGCATCTAGTTTTTTAGGTACGACCCAAATGGGGCTACAGTATGGTGAATTACTTTCTCGGATAATGCCCTGTTCTTACATCTCCTGGATCTGTTTTTCTACTTCCTTTTCGTATGTCTGTTGGAAACTATAAACTTTAGAGTAGACGGTGATATTGTGTGTGGTGTTAATAATATGATTTTCTTGGTTTGTGAACATGAGCGTGTCACCTTCACGAAATTGGATGTCTTGGTATTTTGTCAGTAGATTAGTTAGTTTCAGTTTTTCTTCTACGTTAAGGTGTTCTAATCGGAACAAGTTCTCCTGAAGTGTGAATGTTTCTAAGTAAGTGGGGTCTGGTGGAAATGAAGGGTCCATTTGAATTTGGTTCTGTTCGGTAATGTTGTTACCGTCTTTTATCTTGTATATTTTGTTAAATAGAGTGGCAGTTTTCTTTTTATAGTCGATTATTGCTTTGGCTTCGGACAACAATTTGCGTCCAATCAGCATGTCATAATGATCTGAGAACTGGTGGATCAAGAACTCTTGGGCAATAGGGAAGTAGTTGTTAGGTGGTATGTGCGTAAGTTCATTAATTATTAACGGGCCATTACTGGTGTGGATTAGGTAATTGGTTTCTTGTGTTGGTGTTTGAAAAATATTTCGCGTGAGTATATTTATCGTAGATCCTGTATCAATTAGACATTTCAATTCGGTATTATTATGTTTGATCGTTATATATTGGCTTGATCCGGGGCTACTAGCCGAACATTTTCTGCTTGTTCGGGGTCGTCTGGTTCGTTGTCATTTGTTGTTGGTCTCTCCTCTTCTGTCGTTTCTGAATTTTCATAGTTCTGTTCAAGGGGACATGGAATTAATTCTGGGGTATAGTTCGATTGATAGGGATAAGGCTGAAAATATTCTGGATAGTAGGGATAATAGTAATTATAGTTAGAAGGACGCAGCGAAACTCTAAAAAGCATTAGCGCTGGGTGTGTCCGAACCCTTGACATCTGAAGCACTGCGGAACATCGTTGAAATTCAGAGGCGGCTCAACGGTGACGACCGACCTGCAGATTCTCTTGAGTTTGTAGATATCTGTATTGTTGCTTACAGGTTCCAGGTTTACAAAGAAGATCCCCAGGGGTTCTTTTATTTT
>NW_001845675.1:0-2216 GCF_000001215.4 Drosophila melanogaster | reverse complement strand
GAGTGGAGGTAACTTAAATGACTTATATTTTCTAAGGTATAAATTTTTTTTTTAATTCCAAGGTGTGGGCAAACAATGTTATTGCGATTTAAATAAAATAATATTTGAAAAAAGTCAACTTGAAGCTGCTGGAAACAGTTATTCTTACATCTATATGACCATTTTTAGCCAAGGTATGACAAAAATTCCATTTGTAAATATCAACTTTTTCGCAAAATCCGTTTTGCTGAATTTCGGTCATCAAAAAATCAGTTGTTTTCCCACAACTTTAAAAATAATTGTCTGAATGTGGAATGTCATACCTCAGATCGTAATACAATTTTCAATCAAACTGTGTTCAATAATGGAAATTAAATTTGGCCATATTTTGCAAATTTTGATGACTTCCCCCTTAAAGAAACCCCAAAAATTGACCCAAAAATTAATCTACCAAAATCCTTTAATAAGTAGATATAAACTTTTTGCAAAATCCGATTTTCCAATTTTTGGTCATCAAAAAAAACGATCAGGGATCGTTAGCGCTGGTAATTAGTTTCTCAAAACAGATATTCTTGCATCTATATGACCATTTTTAGCCAAGTTATGACAAAAATTCCGTTTGTAAATATCAACTTTTTGCCAAAATCCGTTTTTCCAAGTTTCGGTCATCCAACAATCAGTTCTTTTGTCACAACTTTAAAAATAATTGTCTGAATATGGAATGCCATACCTCGTTGAGCTTGTAATAAAATTTCCAATCAAACTGTGTTCAAAAATGAAAATTACATTTTTTTTGTGTATTTTTTCCAAATTTTGATGACCCTTATGACCCTTACAAAAAATGCGAAAATTGGCACAAACTGATTTCCCTAAATCTTCAAAATTAATATTTTTTTTAGCCAAGTTATGACGAAAATTCCTTTTGTAAATATCAAATTTTTGCCAAAATCCGTTTTTCCGAATTTCAGTCATCAAACAATCAGTTTTTTTTTGCCACAACTTTAAAAATAATTGTCTGAATATGGAATGCCATACCTAGTTGAGCTCGTAATAAAATTTCCAATCAAACTGTGTTCAAAAATGAAAATTAAATTTTTTGGGCATTTTTTCCAAATTTTGATGACCCTTACAAAAAATGCGAAAATTGGCACAAACTGATTTCCCTAAATCTTCAAAAAGTGATAGGGATTGTTAGCGCTGGTAATTAGTTTCTCAAAACAGTTATTCTTACATCTATATGACCATTTTTAGCCAAGTTATGACGAAAATTCCGTTTGTAAATATCAAATTTTTGACAAAATCCGTTTTTCCAAATTTCGGTCATCAAACAATCAGTTTTTTTGCCACAACTTTAAAAATAATTGTCTGAATATGGAATGCCATACCTCGTTGAGCTCGTAATAAAATTTCCAAATAAACTGTGTTCAAAAATGAAAATTAAATTTTTTGGGCATTTTTTCCAAATTTTGATGACCCTTACAAAAAATGGGAAAATTGGCCCAAACGGATTTCCCTAAATCTTCAAAAAGTGATAGGGATTGTTAGCGCTGGTAATTAGTTTCTCAAAACAGTTATTCTTGCATCTATATGACCATTTTTAGCCAAGTTATGACAAAAATTCCGTTTGTAAATATCAAATTTTTGCCAAAATCCGTTTTTCCGAATTTCGGTCATCAAACAATCAGTTTTTTTTTGCCACAACTTTAAAAATAATTGTCTGAATATGGAATGCCATACCTCGTTGAGCTCGTAATAAAATTTCCAATCAAATTGTCTTCAATAATGTAAATTACCTCTTTTGGCCATATTTTTCAAATTTTGATGACTTCCACCTTACAAAAAATGCGGAAATTCACCCAAAAATTAATCTCCCTAAATCCTTTAATAAGAAGATATCATCTTTTTGGGAAAATCCGGTTTTTCAAATTTTGGTCATCAAATAATCAGTTTTTTTGCCACAACTTTAAAAATAATTGTCTGAACATGGAATGTCATACCTCAGATCGTAATAAAATTTCCAATCAAACTGTTTTCAAAAATGGAAATTAAATTGTTTGGCCATATTTTGCAAATTTTGATGACCCCTTACAAAAAATGCGAAAATTGACCTAAAAATTGATTTCCCTAAATCCATCCAAAAGTGATAGGGATCGTTAGCTCTGGTAATATTACCTTTTTTAGCTTAGTTGTGACGGAAATTCGGCTCAAAGAAGCTGGGTTCGGCAAAATCGAATTTT
>NW_001845121.1:0-4705 GCF_000001215.4 Drosophila melanogaster | reverse complement strand
TTCCGTTTGTAAATATCAACTTTTTGGCAAAATCCGTTTTTCAAAATTTCGGTCATCAAATTATCAGTTTTTTCGCCACAAATTTAAAAATAATTTTCGGAATATAGAATTTTATACCTCGCGGATCTCGTAATAAAAGTTCCAATCAAACTGTGTTGAAAAATGGAAATGAAAAATTTTGGCCATATTTTGCAAATTTTGATGACCCAAATGAAAAAATCCGTTTTTCCAAATTTCGGTCATCAAATAATCAGTTTTTACGCCACAACTTTAAAAATAATTGTATGGAATGCCATACCTTGTTGAGCTCGTAATTAAATTTCCAATCAAACTGTGTTCAAAAATGGAAATTAAATTTTTTGGCCATATCCTCCCTATTTTGATGACCCTATAACCCTTACAAAAAATGCGTAAATTGACCCAAAACTAATTTCCCTAAATATTCAAAAAGTAAAAGGGATCGTTAGCGCTGGTAATTAGTTTCTCAAAACAGTTATTCTTACTTCTATAAGACAATTTTTAGCGAAGTTATGACGAAAGTTCCGTTTGTAAATATCAACTTTTTGGCAAAATCCGTTTTTCAAAATTTCGGTCATCAAATTATCAGTTTTTTCGCCACAAATTTAAAAATAATTTTCGGAATATAGAATTTTATACCTCGCGGATCTCGTAATAAAAGTTCCAATCAAACTGTGTTGAAAAATGGAAATGAAAAATTTTGGCCATATTTTGCAAATTTTGATGACCCAAATGAAAAAATCCGGTTTTCCAAATTTCGGTCATCAAATAATCAGTTTTTTCGCCACAACTTTAAAAATAATTGTCTGGAATGTCATACCTTGTTGAGCTCGTAATTAAATTTCCCATCAAACTGTGTTCAAAAATGGAAATTAAATTTTTTGGCCATATCCTCCCAATTTTGATGACCCTGATAACCCATACAAAAAAATGCGAAAATTTACACAAAATCGATTTCCCTAAATGTTTAAAAAATGATAGGGATCTTTAGCGCTGGTAATTAGTTTCTCAAAACAGTTATTTTTACATCTATATGACCATTTTTAGCCAAGTTATGACGAAAATTCCGTTTGTAAATATCAACTTTTGGGGGAAATCCGTTTTTCCAAATTTTCGGTCATCAAATAATCAGTTTTTTCGCCACAACTTTAAAACTAATTGTCTGAATATGGAGTGCCGTACCTCGTTCAGCTCGTAAAAAAATTTCCAATCAAACTGTGTTCAAAAATGGAAAATAAATTTTTTGGCCATATCCTCCCAATTTTTATGACCCTGATAACCCTTACAAAAAATGCGAAAATTTACCCAAAATTGATTTCCCTAAATGTTTAAAAAATGATAGGGATCTTTAGCGATGGTAATTAGTTTCTCAAAACAGTTATTCTTACATCTATATGGCCATTTTTAGCCAAGTTATGACGAAAATTCCGTTTGTGAATATCAACTTTTGGGCGAAATCCGTTTTTCCAAATTTCGGTCATCAAATAATCAGTTTTTTCGCCACAACTTTAAAAATAATTGTCTGAATATGGAATGCCGTACCTCGTTGAGCTCGTAATAAAATTTCCAATCAAACTGTGTTCAACAATGAAAATTAAATTTTTTGGCCATGTTTTACAAGTTTTAATGACTCCCCCCAACCCCTTACAAAAAATGCGTAAATTGACCCAAAACTAATTTCCCTAAATATTCAAAAAGTAATAGGGATCGTTAGCGCTGGTCATTAGTTGCTCAAAACAGTTATTCCTACTTCTATAAGACAATTTTTAGCGAAGTTATGACGAAAGTTCCGTTTGTAAATATCAACTTATGGGCGAAATCCGTTTTTCCAAATTTCGGTCATCAAATAATCAGTTTTTTCGCCACAACTTTAAAAATAATTGTCTGATTATGGAACGCCGTACCTCGTTGAGCTCGTAATAAAATTTCCAATCAAACTGTGTTCAAAAATGGAAATTAAATTTTTTGGCCATATCCTCCCAATTTTGATGACCCTATAACACTTACAAAAAATGCGAAAATTGACCCAAAATTGATTTCCCTAAACCTTCAAAAAATGATAGGGATCGTTAGCGCTAGTAATTAGTTTCTCAAAACAGTTATTCTTACATCTATATGACCATTTTTAGCCAAGTTATGACGAAAATTCCGTTTGTAAATATCAACTTTTGGGCGAAATCCGTTTTTCCAAATTTCGGTCATCAAATAATCAGTTTTTTCGCCACAACTTTAAAAATAATTGTCTGAATATGGAATGCCGTACCTCGTTGAGCTCGTAATAAAATTTCCAATCAAACCGTGTTCAAAAATGGAAATTTAATTTTTTGGCCATATCCTCCCAATTTTGATGTCCCTATAACCTTTACAAAAAAGGCGAAAATGTACCCAAAATTGATTTCCCAAACCTTCAAAAAATTATAGGGATCGTTAGCGCTGGTAATTAGTTTCTCAAAACAGTTATTCTTACATCTATATGACAATTTTTTAGCGATGTTATACGAAAATTCCGTTTGTAAATATGAACTTTTGGGCGAAATCCGTTTTTCCAAATTTCGGTCATCAAATAATCAGTTTTTACGGCACAACTTTAAAAATAATTGTCTGGAATGTCATACCTCGTTGAGCTCGTAATTAAATTTCCCATCAAACTGTGTTCAAAAATGGAAATTAAATTTTTTGGCCATATCCTCCCAATTTTGATGACCCTGATAACCCATACAAAAAAATGCGAAAATTTACACAAAATTGATTTCCCTAAATGTTTAAAAAATGATAGGGATCTTTAGCGCTGGTAATTAGTTTCTCAAAACAGTTATTCTTACATCTATATGGCCATTTTTAGCCAAGTTATGACGAAAATTCCGTTTGTAAATATCAACTTTTGGGGGAAATCCGTTTTTCCAAATTTTCGGTCATCAAATAATCAGTTTTTTCGCCACAACTTTAAAAATAATTGTCTGAATATGGAGTGCCGTACCTCGTTGAGCTCGTAATAAAATTTCCAATCAAACTGTGTTCAAAAATGGAAAATACATTTTTTGGCCATATCCTCCCAATTTTTATGACCCTGATAACCCTTACAAAAAATGCGAAAATTTACCCAAAATTGATTTCCCTAAATGTTTAAAAAATGATAGGGATCTTTAGCGATGGTAATTAGTTTCTCAAAACAGTTATTCTTACATCTATATGGCCATTTTTAGCCAAGTTATGACGAAAATTCCGTTTGTAAATATCAACTTTTGGGCGAAATCCGTTTTTCCAAATTTCGGTCATCAAATAATCAGTTTTTTCGCCACAACTTTAAAAATAATTGTATGAATATGGAATGCCGTACCTCGTTGAGCTCGTAATAAAATTTCCAATCAAACTGTGTTCAACAATGAAAATTAAATTTTTTGGCCATGTTTTACAAGTTTTAATGACTCCCCCCAACCCCTTACAAAAAATGCGTAAATTGACCCAAAACTAATTTCACTAAATATTCAAAAAGTAATAGGGATCGTTAGCGCTGGTCATTAGTTGCTCAAAACAGTTATTCCTACTTCTATAAGACAATTTTTAGCGAAGTTATGACGAAAGTTCCGTTTGTAAATATCAACTTATGGGCGAAATCCGTTTTTCCAAATTTCGGTCATCAAATAATCAGTTTTTTCGCCACAACTTTAAAAATAATTGTCTGATTATGGAACGCCGTACCTCGTTGAGCTCGTATTAAAATTTCCAATCAAACTGTGTTCAAAAATGGAAATTAAATTTTTTGGCCATATCCTCCCAATTTTGATGACCCTATAACCCTTACAAAAAATGCGAAAATTTACCCAAAATTGATTTCCCTAAATGTTTAAAAAATGATAGGGATCTTTAGCGCTGGTAATTAGTTTCTCAAAACAGTTATTCTTACATCTATATGGCCATTTTTAGCCAACTTATGACGAAAATTCCGTTTGTAAATATCAACTTTTGGGCGAAATCCGTTTTTCCAAATTTCGGTCATTTTTTTCGCCGCAACTTTAAAAATAATTGTCTGAATATGGAATGCCGTACCTCGTTGAGCTCGTAATTAAATTTCCAATCAAACTGTGTTCAAAAATGGAAATTAAATTTTTTGGCCATATCCTCCCAATTTTGATTTTATTTTCTTTTAATTATTTATAGGGTCTATAACCCTTACAAAAAATGTGAAAATTGACCCAAAATTGATTTCCCTAAACCTTCAAAAAATGATAGGGATCTTTAGCGCTGGTAATTAGTTTCTCAAAACAGTTATTCTTACATCTATATGACAATTTTTTAGCGATGTTATGCGAAAATTCCGTTTGTAAATATCAACTTATGGGCGAAATCCGTTTTTCCAAATTTCGGTCATCAAATAATCAGTTTTTTCGCCACAACTTTAAAAATAATTGTCTGAATATGGAATGCCGTACCTTGAGGTACGGCACCTCGTTGAGCTCGTAATAAAATTTCAAATCAAACTGTGTTCAACAATGAAAATTAAATTTTTTGGCCATGTTTTACAAGTTTTAATGACTCCCCCCATCCCCTTACAAAAAATGCGTAAATTGACCCAAAACTAATTTCCCTAAATATTCAAAAAGTAATAGGGATCGTTAGCGCTGGTAATTAGTTTCTCAAAACAGTTATTCTTACATCTATATGACAATTTTTTAGCGATGTTATACCA
>NW_001845721.1:0-2112 GCF_000001215.4 Drosophila melanogaster | reverse complement strand
AGGCTGGTTTGGTGCTGTAGGTAACTGTGTCGAGTTTGTATACTTGAAGGTCATCGATCGGGGAGTCCCTCCATACAATGCACTGCAAATAGCTATCTTCTTGCGAGACCCTTACACATCGGTACATTTTACATATGTCTCCTGTAACGGCAACTGGGTGTGAGCGAAATCGAATTAGGATGTGAAATAGCTTGGGCTGGATGACCGCGCCAGCCATTAACACATCGTTAAGCGAGTAACCAGTGGAAGTGGCAGCTGATCCGTCAAAGACAACGCGAGGCTTGGTTGTAGTGCTATCCTCCTTCATGACGCAGTGATGTGGTAAAAAATATCGGCACGAGCTGACCTCGGAGGCAGGCACAGGCGACATATGTCTCAGATAACGATATTCCTTCATGAACGCCGCATATTTAACCCTTAAGCCAGGGTGCTTTGTAAGCTTCCTTTCCAGCGACAAGAATCTCCGCAAAGCCTGAGGA
Source organism: Drosophila melanogaster (assembly GCF_000001215.4). Lineage (NCBI taxonomy): Eukaryota > Metazoa > Arthropoda > Insecta > Diptera > Drosophilidae > Drosophila > Drosophila melanogaster. Next base: position 1,633 of record NW_001845721.1, on the reverse strand, counting down.
TAGGAATCTCCTAAAGAGTCCAAATGGAGTTTTAGCGGCAACCGTACCGAGTAATCGCCAGCTGGCAGTCGGGTGTAATTTTTAACAAAGTGGGCCTCGCAATCTAGCTCCTCCTTAGTGGCTTGAACTATTCGGCCGGGAAAAATTTTCTACCTCCCAAAAGCGATGCAGAAGTGAATCAAGTTCAACATCAATGCTGTTTTCCTTGCTGGCTGAGGAAGGAACGCGTGAAGCTATTAAGGCGCTACCGAAAGGGCGCGCGCAGCCTTCCGGCCACAACCCAGCCCAGACGAGATTTTTGGAGCAGGGGCAGTCCTGGCAACAACTTCATCTGACCTACGCACAGCAGCTCATAAAACAGGCTAGCTCCTATTAACAGGTCAACACGCTGAGCTTTATAAAATTCCGGGTCGGCGAGCTGCAGGTTTTCTGGAATCTTCCAGTCCCCAATGTCCACATTAAAACTTGGCTGGCGATCCGTGATATTGGGAGCGATAACTGCTGTTATGCTCGTCGAGAAATCCGAAGTAACAGACCGTATCGCAATTCTTATCGAGAATCCATCAGTCGCGAAATTGGAATCCCCGATTCCAGTGACGGAGCCGGACGACCTCGACCTCTTAAGTTGCAGTTGATGTGCAAACCGAGAGGTGACCAAGTGCAGTTGAGAGCCAGAATTTAATAAGAATAATAAATAGCCGAAGAAAGTTGGTTTATTTTACGATAATGTTACGACAAAGAGCTATATCGAATGCACACGTTTAGTCTTTTCCGAAAAACGAAGAAGTGGCAATTGGCGGGACAGACAGCCGAAATGCAGCGCCCAAGCTTAACGTAGGTAGATAACAAAAAGAACAAGGAATGAGCGCCGTACAGATAAATGCGTGCGAGAACAGCGGTTTGCACTATGGGCATCGTAACTTCTACCACTGACTACTTCGGCTTACAATATTAAAGAGTATGAGATTAGTCTACTGCACAGTTTTGGCGGCTGCATGACCCAACAGACTGTTCTAAATTCGAAAGAAAGCAAACAGGAAACATATGCCGAGGTGTAGGCCATCGGCGGAAATCACGATCAGCTGAACCACACTTTTTTCCCGATAACCGAATTATCCCAAACATATCGGGTGCAGTTTATAAGGGTTGCATCCCGTCTGGTATATTCCAACTACTTTATACTGCATCTGGTATGACCTTACATTGGTGTGTCGCAGCTGACCGCAAGCCCACTATCGATTATTCGTCGAGACTTTATTACCCACTGCTTCAGTCGCCTCTACAAAGCCCCCCCCGCTACACTCAGACTAGGGTACTCATAGGCACCCTAGGCTGAGACCGACTGAAGGCCTACAGGTTAGTTTACACATTCGACAGATCTCACTTTTTTAAAATGATTCCCAATGCATTCCCTGTGAAATTCCTGGTGACAGGTTGTCACGTACAAGTCTGGTGTGCTGATCTCGGCTGCACATAATGTGCAAACAGAGTATGAGACACTAGGAGATTTCCTAGTTGGTGATCGGTCTAGACCCATCATACTTGAGAAAAATGTCAGGTTCAAAAATAGCGAGCAAAAATAGAATAAAATTATATGTAAATGTCGGCGCATACTTTTGTAAGCTGGTGGATG
>NW_001845100.1:0-5000 GCF_000001215.4 Drosophila melanogaster | reverse complement strand
GCTTATTTCTGACCTCTTAGGGGATCACCTAAGTGTTTAGTGGAGTTTATTCGCCGCAAAGCAATTCCGCCGAGCAAGTCAATAGTTCTGTAAACGCTGCCTTGCGTATGTACAGATGTGTAAGTGTATCCCCCAGAAGCTCGCGTCCGACAAAGACACACGTAGATTTACCTTGGGTTTTATTGATTAGGGATAAAGTTAAGGATATATTATACAGTAACATATCTACACCCACAACTCCCCAACCAAACACACTATTGCAAACAATCACACACACACATTAATTACTAAGTACGAAGTAACATATCTACACCCACAAACCCCCAACCACAAACACTGTTGTAAACAATCACACACACACATTAATGCCTAAGTACGAAATATAATCAAAGATCCAGAGCCCTTCGATTAAGCTTAGCTTTCATTTACGCACAGCAAAAAGCAAAAGTCCAATTTCCAAAGTCTAGAATCTGTGGCGCGCTAACGCCCCCTAAACATTCGATCACTTGGCGAGCCAACTCAAATAACAAAAACTTCCGCCCACACAATCGTCTCAGGGTTCTCCAATTACTGCTATTTTTCGGGAGCTCCTCTCTTTTCGTGAGAATAGACACCTCTCTTTACGGTAGAACATACGTTGATTATTTTATTCTCTATAACTTCGCTCTTTAGCTATTCCAATCTGCATATATAAACCCAAACATGTCTCCATACAGTAGTTCAGTTCTGGGTACATTATCAATCGCGATAACCCTGCTAAGCCCACTTCAATTTCGAAGTCCATTATCCAACCTATAATCCAAAGGCTATAGTTCTTCCTTTATTGGAATAATAAAAACGTTTAATAATACATAAAAACCCACTTGTGTTCTTTTTTTATTAAACTATGGGTCTGAATTCGTAAATGGCGCAGTTGGTAGGACTATAAGGAAATGTTCTGCGTGTTTTTACAAATATCAATGTGACAAAAGATCCTTGTACGACCAATCGTATCTTTTAAAGATTGAACCACGCGAATCGGTGCTAAAGTAAAGATGAAATCGTAATACAATTAACCCAAAAATAAAAAAAAGATTATCATTAACAATGGCAACCGAATCAGATGGGAATCAAGCCTTAAGCCAAATTAGGCAAATACCAACCTTCAGCGGTAATACCCAGTACTAAGTGCCTTTATGCGAATGATACCGACACCAGACAAAGAGATGCAGCGCAATTGAGATGCACCTTGCAGGAGATGCCCAACGAGTATCCCAGTTATCCGGAGCAAAAACCTGGCCAACTCTAATGAACGCGCTCATCAGCGAATATAAAACCCAAACACCATATGAAGAACAACTCCGTCGTCTTTACAACACAACCTTTAGCGGAAGTATCAGTAAGTTCGTCGAAGAGTTAGAAATTAAATCATTCACAATATCGAATAAACTTATGCTAGAATATGACATCAATAATATCGTATTATTCACAAATGCATTAAATAATACAATCAAAGATGTAAATCATGAGAACAACAGGAAGGTGTATACGAAATAACTCTCAATGAAAGAACAAAACCCCTCTAAGAATAAGGGAAAAAAATTTCGTGAACAATGCTATGCATAATACAAATAAATCAAATCCAAACACAACTCCAAGACCCGTCGAACCAAATCCAAAGTTATCACATGATTTCACACAAAAACTAAATACAAGTAGAACCCAGAACCCTTTTCAACAAAATGCTAGTGCCCAATATAGAATGGACACAGGATGCGAAAATATTCTTCAACCAGCCTCGAAATCAGAAAGCAATTCAGAGGAGGAGGAAACCCATTCTAAAAAATTACAATGAATAATATTACTCTCAAATGCTTAGTAGACACTGGTTCGTCTATTAATATTATGTAACAAAATTTCTTTCTTTAAAAGTCCACACTATTAATGGCATTATAACATGGAACCAAAGTGTTTCATTGCTGTCAAGCAAACTTTGTCCCATTAAACAAACATTCTATATCCACAACTTTTCAGAAAAATATGACTTACTATTAGGCAGAAACTATTTAGAGCCAACCAACACTCAAATTAATTATTCAACACAAACAGTCACAATAAATGGCTGTTGGGGTGATGGGGGGTGCTGGTCCTGGAAAATTCCTAGTTTGCTGAAAAAAAGACCACTCGAAAAAGAGGTAAGAGGGAGCGGAGAGCGGGTGACAGTCCAAACCCCGTAACTCGAACATTCCGCCCCCCTTGCAATCACTGGGGTTGCAACATAGCCATCCTACGGCAAGCTGCAGGCACCGGACACGATCCACCCAAACACGGTCTTTTGAGCGACCGGCATTCCCTCGTCGAAGGTCAGGAATCCGGTCTGCTCCTAAGACCATGGATACGGTAGCAGGCCGATGGAACCCGTCATCCGCCAGCATGATGTCCCTGTACTTGGACACTACGGTGTCGCTCAATGCCCGGACAGGTGTACGGATCCGCACCCTGGGCTCGATCTTGAGCACGACCTCGAGCTTCGTGTTCGCGTCGATCCTGGAGCGAATCGTCGTCGTGCAGACCTTCTCGTCGCCAACATTGGTCATCGAAAGCTTAAAGGCTGACGCCAACGAAGCGTCGATGCAGCTCATGGGGCTGCACGGATCGATGAGTGCTGCGGTCTCGAAGGTCTTCGTCCCGGTCTCCAACCAGCGCTGTGGGAAGGATGTTCACGCTGTGGCGTTGCAGCAGCGAGGAGAGCGATGGACCTGGCGTCGTCGATTCCGGTCGTCGTGGCGGTGAACTCCTACGCTGAGTTGGCGGATTGTGCCGGCGGGAACGTTGGGACGAGGCCGAAGCTGCTTGCCGGGTTGGCACCGGTTGGCGACGCGAGCGCGCTCGCGACCGCGACAACGAGCTAACCTGCTCGTGTATGTGGAGCAGCGTGTGGTGGGATCGGTCGCACTTCTTGCAACGATCACCGCTTCGGCAGTCTCCCGTGGAATGCTCGTGAGCGAGGCAATTGGCGCAGTATTTGTTAATGAGGACTGCTCGCAAACGCTTTTCAGCGGTGAGCTTTAGGAACCTCGCGCACTTCCGAAGAGAATGGATAGGATTAGGATAGGATCGGTAGGATTGAATACCTCGGGTACGTCTGCTCTCCAAGGCACGAGCACTGCGTGCGTTTTGTTGACGAGGGGCCATGCTGCGCGTAGTTGAATGTCGAAAGGAGATCGAAAACGAAATGAAAAATAACGGATGATTAGTGGTAGTGAACTACAACTAAGGACGAGAGGAGCGCCTATTATTGTGGAGATTCGGAAGACTCCGTCGGCAAAAGCACCACTTTTGCCACTGGACGTTTAATAACTTTACGTGCAGTACGGATGTTTACTACACGGACGTTGCCGTCAGCTCCTGGGAAAACAGACTCAATTCTGCCGAGCCGCCACTCATTAGAGGGCAAGTTGTCGTCCTTGATGACGACCATGTCATCGATGCGTAGATTTTTGGACGGGGCCTGCCATTTAGAACGCTTGTGGAGTTCTTTGAGGTACTCTTCTTTCCATCGCACACGGAACTGCTGATGGAGAGCCTTCAAATGATGCCACCGATTAAGAAGGGATTTCGTTTCCCCCTTTACTTCGGGTTCCACCGTGGACATAAGGGGTCCCCCGACAAGGAAATGCCCTGGCGTCAGAGCCAGCAAGTCTGTCGGATCTTCAGACATAGGAGAGAGAGGCCTGGAGTTAAGGCACGCTTCTATTTTTGCCAAGAGCGTGGAGAGCTCTTCGAACGTGTATTTTCGTGTGGCCGTGCATTTGTAAAATAGCGTCTTGAAGCTTTTTACGCCTGCTTCCCAAAGGCCTCCCATATGGGGTGCTCCCGGAGGAATAAATTGCCATTGCATCTCTTGATGAATATAGGCATTCGTCACCGACTCTTTTACGGCTTGAAGGAAATCGCGGGAAAGCAGGGTGGCAGCGCCAACAAAGGTTTTGCCATTGTCTGACTGGACTTGACGTGGACACCCTCTTCTGGATACAAAACGAGAGAAAGCGGCAAGAAACTTCTCGGTCGTTAAGTCAGATTTAGGCTCTAAGTGGATGGCCTTGGTGGAGAAACAAACAAAAACTAACACATACCCCTTTGTAATAAGACATGCTCTTCCCGTATAGTTCTTTATATCGAACGGACCGGCGGTAATCCATGCCAGTATACGTGAATGGTCGGGAGAACGATGCTCTTTCTTTGGGCAGGACACCCATCAGTTGGCTTTGCAACCGCTTTTTGTGGATCACACATACTTTGCACGAATTTACCACTGCTTTCATCAGGTTCTTGATTCTCGGAATCCAGTATTTCGACCGGATGAGGCGCACCATTAACTGGTTACCACCATGGAGAGTTATGCGATGCGTGAAATTCGCAAGGAGGCGAGAAAGCAGGCAGTTATACGGAAGAACCACTGGATGGCGTTCATTGTATTGAAGGCTTTCGGAAGCCGCCACACGGCCGCATGCCCTGATCAGTCCTTGCGGATCTAGAAACGGGTTCATGCTTAGGATGGCACTTGAACTTGGCACTGGACGCTTTTCACTTAGGCAGTGATATTCCACAGGGAATTCTCTGCGCTGAGTGTTCGAAATTAGGAACCGCTCGGCGGCGGCGATTTCAGTGGCCAGTAGATGCACATCAGATGGAGATGTCTGCTTCCTGCACCGCTGAATGAAGCGATAAACATAGGCAAGGACTCGTAGAGCTTTCTCTAGCTTGGAGAAACGTGCCAACAACTCTTCAGAAGGAGCTTTCGCGAGATGGACTTTTAGAGCACGCTTCTCCAGGTCGGTCACCGGAGCGTTGACCTGAGTTGGCCATTGGTTGCGTGGATTGTGCAACCAAATCGGTCCGTGCCACCATAACTGGCTATCGGCTAGATCTTGGAGGGAAACTCCTCTACTTGCCAGGTCTGCTGGATTATGCTCAGATTGAACATGAGACCAATTCTCTGTTTTTGTGGCCTGGGCGAT
>NW_001845402.1:0-2876 GCF_000001215.4 Drosophila melanogaster | reverse complement strand
TTTTGGACGTCGAGGGAAAGGAGCCGAGGCGTCGACTTCTACATGCAAGCGTCGACCATAATGAATGCGATCAACAGGATGATCGGCATGGAGGTTGTCCCATCTGTGGAGGACAGCATGAAATATTGAACTGCAGAAAATTTATTGGAGCTTCGCCACAGGAAAGGTGGAGCAATGTGAAGAGGCATCGGCTCTGCTTCAATTGCCTGCGAAGCGGGCACACGGCTAGATCCTGCTATACGCAAGGTGAGTGCCAGGTTAATGGATGGGGGGAGGGGACCATCACCGTCTGCTACATGGTGCGGACGAGGAACGAAGGCCGCTGCAGCGAGGTGGCTTCAGACGCCACGAAGGGAACCAGCAGCCAGCAGTTTCCAGACGCAGCCCGGCCAGGAGGCCTTTGCTACGAGATGGTCACAGGGACCAGGAGAGGAACCGGCAGCCAGCCGTTCCCAGCAACAGCCAGGAGAGAGGAGCTCCACGTGAAGCGGGAGCGCCCATGCCGAGGAATTTGAGCTGCGTTGACGCCGAAGGAGGCCGTCTACTGTTCCGTATACTGCCGGTTACGCTGTACGGAGCGGGGCGAAAGGTGGATACGTATGCGCTCCTAGATGAGGGATCCTCCGTCACGATGATCGATGACGAACTACGAAGGGATCTTGGAGTGCAAGGAGAGCGTCGGCAGCTAAATATCCAATGGTTTGGAGGTAAGGCAACCAGAGAGCCTACCAACGTGGTGAGTCTGAAGATAAGTGGAGTTGGAAAGCCCACTCGCCATGTATTGAGAAATGCTTATGCCGTTTCGAGCTTGAGCTTGCCGATGCAGACATTGAGCCGACGAGATGTCCAGGGCGTGCACAGGGATGCGCGTCTGTCGATGAAGCCTTACAGCAACGTGGTGCCGAAGCTGCTCATCGGCCTGGATCACGGACATCTGGGGTTGCCACTTAGGACGAGGCGGTTCGCTCGAGAGGGACCGTATGCGGCCGCAACCGAGCTGGGCTGGGTTGTGTTTGGTCCTGTAAGTGGGCAACCGACCACGCCGTCACCGAGGTCCTGCCTACTTGCCGTGTCAGTGGATGACGCGATGGAGAAGATGGTGGAGGACTATTTCGACATGGAGAACTTTGGAGTGAAGACCGCGCCGCCGGTCGCACCCAGCGACGATGTTCGGGCACAAAGGATACTCGAAGACACCACGGTGAAAGTGGGGCGTCGCTACCAGACGGGATTACTCTGGAAGGACGACCACGTTTTGCTGCCACCGAGCTATGAGATGGCGTACAGGAGGCTGGTCAACGTCGAGAAGAAGGTGAAGCGCAACAAGCCGATGGCGCAGGAATACGATCGGATTATAAAGGATTACGTGTGTAAAGGATACGCGAGGAGGCTGCAGCCGGAGGAGGTCGCGGTAAGGAGCGATCGCCTATGGTATTTGCCACATTTTGGTGTCGAAAACCCAAACAAGCCCGGCAAGGTACGGCTTGTGTTTGATGCTGCAGCCAAAGTTGGAGGAACCTCGCTAAACTCGGTGCTGGACAAAGGGCCTCAGCACTATAAGCCTTTGCCAGCTGGCTCTCTCGTTTCAGAGAGGGAGCCGTCGGAGTCTGCGGTGACATCAAGGAGATGTTCCACCAAGTGCTGATCCGACCCGAGGATAGATGTTCCGAACGATTCCTCTGGAGAGATGGCGACGACGAGCGAGATCCGAATGTCTATGACATGAACGTAATGACGTTTGGAGCAGCCTGCTCGCTGCGCATTACGTGAAGACTATGAATGCCCTGAAGTATCGGGATTCGGATCCGAGAGCGGTCAAGGCCATCACCGACTACCATTATGTAGACGACTATGTGGACAGTTTCGCTACAGAGAGCGAGGCTATCAGCGTATCTACCCGAGTGAAGGAGATACACAAGGATGCTGGATTCGAATTATGCCAGTTTTCATCCAGCTCACCCACCGTGGAGACGGCTTTAGGACCTCGTCGAGTCAAGAGCGTCGGATGGGGTGAGGCTGAAGGGAAGATCCTTGGAATGCGTTGGCAAGTAGCAACAGATGACTTCAGATTTAACGTGGAGTATCATCGAGTGCCAAGCAGCGTCCTGAGTGGAGATCGTGTCCCTACGCAGAGGGAATATTTGAGCCTGGTGATGTCAACGTTTGATCCCCTGGGATTCCTGTGCTGCCTCATGGTTATAGCGAAGCTGCTGCTGCGAGAGATTTGGAGGCAGAAGATCCAGTGGGACGAACCACTACCGGAGGAGCTAAGCAAAGCCTTTGCGATTTGGCGCAAAGAGATGGACGCCTTGGGACAGTTCCGATGTCCGCCGTAGAGTTGCACGTCTTCGTGGATGCTAGTCAGGCAGCATTCGGCGGTGGCCTATTGGAGGGTCACATATGAGGACGACGATGTGCAGGTGAGCTTCGTGAGTGCGAGGACGAAGTGTGCCCCAATGAGAACGATGACGATCCCACGGCTGGAGCTGCAGGCAGCAGTTCTTGGAACCAGGCTGATGAACACGGTCAAGGAGGAGCACAGTGTGGTCATCACGGACCTGGTGTTATGGACGGACTCTAAGACGGTGCTGAGATGGATCGGTAGCACCCACCGCCGGTATAAGCAGTTTGTTGGCAACCGAGTGGCGGAGATTTTGGAGTCGTCGAAGGTTTCCCAATGGAGATGGGTGCCTACAGCTGACAATGCGGCTGATGATGCGACGCGGTCGCAGAAAGGAGTCGACCTTAGCCAGGAATCAAGGTGGCTAAGAGGACCTGCATTTTTGAGGCAGCCAGCAGCCAGCTGGCCGGGGCCTGAGGAAGGAACTGAGCGTTACCAGATGCCCCTGATGAAGAAGAGATGCCCAGTGAGTTTG
>NW_001845117.1:0-4785 GCF_000001215.4 Drosophila melanogaster | reverse complement strand
AGCATTCTGCCGAAGTAGTTTTGAAAATGTAATACAAGAGACCCGAAAACCGTTAAATCAGTTTTAACAACAACTGTTATTAACAAAGGGGAGGTATACAATACAGAAAACTTAATAGAAATACTGAGGGAGTATCTAAAACCAAACATACAGAGGAATGCCTCATATAACAAGGGTAGACAGAAAAACTAAAAGACAACTCAAAATATTAATAGATACAAGAGCCACCGCGTGCTATAAAAAAAAGGGTATTTATGAGAATAAAAGAGAATTATCAATACACAAAAGAGTATCTACTGTTCATGGATATTCAATCATAAAATATTATCATTTGATAAATATATTTGGGGAACAACATTTATTTTATGAAATTGAGTGTCTAGAATCTGATCTATTAGTTGGATTCAATCTGTTAAGAAAGATTGGAGCTAAATTAGATATCGAGAAAGGAATCATGGAGTATAAGGGAAATAAAGAGAAACTCGAATATTTTGACGAGGAAAAAACGATTTATGTTTAATTGAGGAAAAAATATTCTTCCATTGAAAGAATATATTATCAAAAAATACTTTGAAGAGCAAAAGGTATTTAAAACCAAAACGGTTATTACTGAAGGCAGTTTATATAGTTCGGGATCTGAAAATCCTTAGCACGCCGCCGTTGAATTATCCGTCATTAATAAAACTAATAGTTCGGGATCTGAAAATCCTGAGCCAGCGTAAATTTATCCGCTAATAAACAATATATCAGTTTGGGATCGAAAAATCCTGAACAAGCCGACGATGTTAATTCCGTCATTTTTAAATCAAATACTTTAGGATCCACAAATCCTGAGCACGCCGTCGTTGAGTTGTCCGACAAAGAAATAATTCATAACCTAAATATAACTTCAAATCAAATAAAAGATCTTGAAAATAAAGTTATGAATAAAATTGAAAAGGAGCATTCTAAAATAAATATGCAAATTCCTTTTCGTACCGATATTCGAGGAGAAATAAATACTGACAATGACAGGGCAATTTATAGCAAACAATATCCTTATGCTATGTCGGTCTCAGATTTCGTTAATAATGAAATTGGTAGAATGCTAAAAGAACAAATTATAAGACCAAGTAGAAGCCCATACAATTCACCAGTCTTAGTAGTGTCCATAAAAGGTCAAAATGAAGATGGGTCCCCAAAACATCGACTAGTTATTGACTATAAAAAATTAAACGAAAGCACAATACCTGACAGATACCCGATGCAAGATCCGTCTGTAATATTATCTAACTTAGGGAAGTCAAAATATTTCTCAGCAATTGATCTGGAATCAGGATTCCACCAAATTTTAAAGAAAATTTCAGATATTGAAAAACCCGCTTTCTCTATAAATAACGGAAAATTCGAATTCTTACGAATGCCATTTGGGTTAACAAACGCCCCCAGAATATTTCAAAGAGCAATGGATGACATATTAAGAGAACAAGTCGGAAAAACTTGTCATGTTTATATGGATGATATAATTTTTCTAATACAATTGAACAACATTACACTGATTTAATTCAAATAATTAATATTTTACAAAAAGCACATATGAAAATTTCTCTAGAAAAATCTAAATTCTTTAAATTAGAAACAGCATTTCTTGGTTATTTTGTTTCTCACAATGTAATTAAAACAGATTAAAACAAGATAATAAACTAATTACTTTCATATCCAAAACACTAAATAAAACCGAACAACTCTATGCCACAAATAAAAAAGGATTGTTGGCAATAGTTTGGGCTCTTAAAAATCTCAGGAATTACTTATATGGTGTTGTTGGTATAGAAATACAAACAGACCACCAATCAATATCATTCACAATCTCAGATAAAAACCCGAACGTGGAAATGAAAAGATGGTACTCTTTCATAGAAAGTTTCACCCCGAAAATAATATATTGTTGAAATTACGTTATAATTTTAATAAGCTTTATATGTTTTGATCTGGCAACGCTCAATTACGACGTATGGAGCATTTTAATGCGTAGTGTGCTTATAACAGCAGATCTATGGAAAGTCGTTTGTGGTCAATATGTAAAGCCAGAAGATGGCTCTGAAGATTCCGAAAGATGGAATATGCTCGATCAAAAGGCCCTGGCAAGTTTGTTTTTAAATTTAAAAGCAACGCAGTTAATTCATATAAAGGCATGCACAACAGCAGCAGACGCATGGAAAAAATTGTGTGATGTACAATTGTCAGGTGGCCCGATCAGAAAAGTGCAGTTATATCAAAAACTTATATAAACTTATATAAAACTATCAAGGCTGAGAATGCTTGAAGGGGATAACGTTGTTCAATATGTCAATAAATTTGCTAAAACAGTCAACAAATTAGCTGAGATGGACATAACAATTAATGATGAATTAAAAAGCATCATGTTGTTATCCAGTTTACCAAATTCGTGGGAAAATTTCGTTGTAGCGATCGAAACACGCGACACGCTGCCGATGCTCGAAACGGTAAAAGTGAAGCTTCTGGAAGAAGGAGCGCGAGTTACAATCCCGTGGCCGAGGGAGGAAAGCTTCCAAAAAAACGACTGAGTAGTTTGTGGTGTGAAATGAGAATAATAATGAATTCTTTATTACAAATATGTATAATGTATGTATCTCCCAAATATCTTCGTCAGAGTTCGTATTGGCGATCTTCGTTGAACTTTCGCTCGGCTCTCAGTTGCAGTACTGGGTAGACCGAGAGAGGGGGTATGTTAACTCCTCCCCCCCCCCCACCATTCCGAAGAGAAGGCCGTAATGGGAAATGGCCGGATCGGAGGAAGGTGATTCGGCGGAGCAAGGTGATTACTTTATAATGAATAAGTGTTATTTCTTGTTAATGTGGGTTTTTATGTTACTTAGTTTGATAATAATATATTTATTAAATAGTGCTTGTCTTTCTTATGTTCCTGCCACTGTTTTCTTAACTGTTTTTCTAATTTTTTGTTTGTGTAACTTTTGACCTTTAGTTGTTAGGAAAGTGACGCCTTTGTCCCTATCTACTTTGTGTAGTGAAAATTTCGGTGTTATCTTGTTTCTGCGGTTTTCTTTTCTAAATATTGTATCATTAGGCTCGACTTGTACTGGTGTCTCTCTGTCCTTGTTTAATTTAGCCAATCTTCTTTCTGCGGTCGCGCTTAAATGTTCCTGTACTTTTGGGTATATGTCTTTTCTAAATTCGTTTGACTTCTTAAGGTAATCGTGGTGATTGTCGAATGTTATTGTTTGGTTGAATATGCGAGTTCTTCCATGGAAGAGCTCGAAAGGGGTATAGGAAGTGCTGGAGTGTATTGCATTGTTATATGTTGCTACTGCTTCTGCGAGTATTTGGACGTGCTCGCGTTCTAGGCGTGCTTCCTTTCTTTTGTTCAAGATTATCCTGTACAGTTCGGTTAAGGTGGAGTGCAGTCTCTCGACAGAAGCATTGCCCATTGATTGTTGAAATGAAGTTGTATGAGCTGTTATTTTGAATTGAGTTAAGAGGTCGTTGAATAGACTGCCCGAAAATTCTGCGCCCTGGTCGAAAATTATTTTCTTTGGTGCGCCATAGTGACTTATGAATTGTAATAGGGCATCGGCGACCTATTGCTTAGGGGGTAGGCTTGCGCTAGCTTGGTGAATTTATCGATAATTGTGAGGTTACAAGTATTATTAATGAAATATATGTCTATATGTACGACTGCCAATGGACCCTCTGGGGCGGTTGGGGCTTGCATCAATGGTCTATGGGGATGTCTATCGTATTTTAGGGTTAGGCAGGTATCACAATTTTTTATAATTTTTGTGATAGTGTCTTTTAAATGCGGGAAGTAAATGTCCCTTTTCAAATGGTTATACGTTTCGTCTATCCCCCTATGATTGGTATTTAAGTGGTACGCACGAATTTCGTTTTCCTGATCGTTAGGATTCGTAATTTCGGTTAGCCATATATTGCAGCGGACAATTTTGTATAAATCATTTTCAAAAAAATAGTTATTATAGGACTCTTCTATTATTTTGAAAATATCGTCCGGTGCAAATATAGCGACTGTTTTATTCTGTTTCATGATTGCTTGAAGAGTGTTTGTAACGGAGTCGAAAGTATGCACGGGTTCTGTGATTATGTGTCTTACTTTATGGATAAATGGTGTTTGTTCAGTCTTCTATGGAAATTTAATTCAATCTGACCGTACTCGTATGCTTTCTCGATTGTCTCTGGCCTTTGATTCCTTATGGCTGACCTAAGTGGGTCCTTTAATCCAGTTAGGAATGTATTTAGGCAGAATCTATCGTATTGGTCGCGTTTGGCCGCGAGAGAGTGTGCACTAGGGTCGGCTTCTCTAGCGAGTGTCATTAAATCGCTTCTTATTTTAGCGGCTGAGTAATACAATTTTCCCATACTGCGTCCGTCCGGAAGGTTGTGTAGCTCTCTAACAAGCATTTCTTCTGTTTTCTTGCTAGAGTATAGTCGCTTGAGGTTTATTTTGATGTCATCCCAAGTAAGGAGTACATCGCAGACATTCAGTGCTTCGTCTGCCCTGCCTTTAATTTTGTCACGGATAGTTCCAAGTAAGTACTGTCCGCCTGTCGTTTGGTCCACTGATGAGGCTAACAAAAGGAGCTGATCTACTCTGTCTATGAATCTATCAAGATTGTCAGGTGGGCCTTCGTAGGTTGGTAGTTGATGTACAAGGGTTAGTAATTGTTGTAGGTTCAGGTTTGTGTTTGTTGATGAATTAACGATAAGACTGATTGGCCCTGTGTCATTACCGGAATCCATAGTGTTGTT
>NW_001845226.1:0-3660 GCF_000001215.4 Drosophila melanogaster | reverse complement strand
CATCTGGTCGGCTCAATGTCTGCATCGGTAAACTTAAGCTCGAAACGGCATAAACATTCCTCAATACATGGCGAGTGGGCTTTCCAACTCCACTTATCTTCAGACTCACCACGTTGGTAGGCTCTCTGGTTGCCTTACCTCCAAACCATTTGATATTTAGCTGCCGACGCTCTCCTCGCACTCCAAGATCCCTTCGTAGTTCGTCATCGATCATCGTGACGGAGGATCCCTCATCTAGGAGCGCATACGGTATCCACCTTTCGCCCCGCTCCGTACAGCGTAACCGGCAGTATACGGAACAGTAGACGGCCTCCTTCGGCGTCAACGCAGCTCAAATTCCTCTGCATGGGCGCTCCCGCTTCACGCGGAGCTCCTCTCTCCAGACTGTTGCTGGGAACGGCTGGCTGCCGGTTCCTCTCCTGGTCCCTGTGACCATCTCGTAGCGAAGGCCAGGCAGGCACATGTTATCTACGGAGCAGTAAAATGCTTACTAGTCAATGCAGCATTGTAGGTTGTCACCCAAGAAAGAGCAAATACATGGCTGGATACAAAGAAGTCCCTTGGGATGGAGGATACATCATACCTCGAAAGTATCTATAAGTTAATCGATAAGCTCGAATCACAATATTGGATTATGTTTGACAAGCTAGAATTAGAAAGCGACCCTGTCGATAAATAAAATTATTCGGACACTCAAGTGACACAGGAGGACGAACCAGTCCCCATGTGCGAATAAGTTATCATAACAAAATTTACAAGGGAATGATTGACACAGGCTCATCAATCAATCAAACAATCAATAGGGAAAATTTAGAAAAAAAAGAAGAAAATCTAACCAAAGACCCTAGAATAACAAGATGCGTAACGCCATACGATTTTTTGGCACACGATTTTTTCGCCGTGGCTCTAGAGGTGGCTCCAGGCTCTCTCGAATTTTTGTTAGAGAGCGAGAGAGCGGAGAGCGCTACAGCGAACAGCTCTTTTCAACGCACAAAGTGATAGCAGACAACTGTATGTGTGCACACGTATGCTCATGCATTGTAAATTTGACAAAATATGCCCTTCACCTTAGAAGTTCTTTGACTTTAAATCTATATTATTTTTGATCAATTGGCACCATGCGAAAAATTCTTGTTCTGCATTGCCTTAACGTTATTATTATTTGAAAATAGATTTGAAATAGCCAAAACTATGTACATATTATCACAAAAATAAATTTCAAAAATGACTTTATATAAGAATATTTGTCATTAGAGTATTCATCTTGCGGCGTGTGAAAAATTAATGAGGCAATGATTGTTGAGTGCTTGTGTCCGCACTTCGTCCCTCAAGATATGAACAAAGCAAAGACACTAGAATAATTCTAGTGTCTTTGATATGACTTTTGCAATAAACAGTTACCACATATAATTATTTAGTATATTTATTAAGTCATTTGACTTAATATGATGTAACATTAACATTAAAAGTGTTTCAAAAAAAAATATTTCGCTTTTAAAAAGTTGTCAGATGAGAGACAAATTAGAATTAAACATAAATATAAATGTGTAAACGGTAGCTAATTCGAGCGGCGATTTTAACAAACAAATTTAAAAACCTTTAAAATTATAATAGTCAGGGCGCGAATTTTTAAAAATTATTTTATTTATCATATTGCTACGAAATTGGCAAAAACTACCCTAATACGTACAATGTAAATTCGTTTCTTCGATCAGAATTGATTTCGGCCCGAAAATCGTCTTCTAGCACAACACGCACGCATATACGCGTTCTCGTCTCTTGTTTTTACTTACACAAGTAAGCAAATTCTATTTTTAGATTTCTTACGCTCTCAGCGTGAGCGAGCGGAAAGAGAGTAATTTTGGCCGTCACCAAAAAAGTGGCTGCATAGTGCCAAACCAATGTATGGCCGTTACGCATCTTGTTATTCTAGTGTCTTTGCCTATACCTTATCCTAATGACCCCGCAATAAGCAAAATGCAGAACACCGGAGATTGTTTGCCTGCACCGCCCACTTCGCCTGACTCTGGTGAAATTCAACGCGGCAACAGCGCAGGCACCGTTATTCCTGTCGTCGAGTCGGTTGCCACCATCAAGCTACCGTCATTTGGGAAGCAAAATGTGCGGTTATGGTTTGTGCAGATCGAAGCTCAATTTCAATGCAGCCGCATTTCTTCAGATAACACGCGCTACTACCATTTAATCAGTGCTTTGGATGCTGATATAATGACTGAAGTATCTGATGTTCTGGCGCAACCCTCGGAAGTAAACAAATATGAGCACCTGAAGGAGATTATTATCAAGCGATTTACGGAATCGCCGGACAGACAGTTGCAGCGCGCTTTACTGGTGCTTGACCTTGGGGACAAGAAGCCCTCGCAGCTCCTTCGGCATATGACAACACTTGCTGATAGTCGCGCGTCTGCAGACGCCTTGCGAGTCCGCTGGCTCTCTCAGCTACCGTAATTCTAAGTTCTCTAAGTTACCATATTTTTCCTTCCGATTAATCGAAGTCAAACAGCCCGCCAACGCTCCAAACTTAAGTAGTTACCGCTTTATTTAATTACTAAGTACAATATCTTGTTGTTTTATGCAGTAAGCTTGTTGCGCGCGGAGCTGAAGTTCCAGTGTGTCCAGTCTGACGATATCAGAAGATATCGTCCTCCAGGAAAGGTCTTAACGTTAGTACCTCTTTTCGCCGTGATGCCAGACCGGGCTTCAGTCTGGGCGCCACATCTACTCCCCCTCCAGTGACTTCGCCAGGTGGTGAAGGTAACGGTATAAATTCTGGAGCTGCAGGTGCAGGGCTCGGCGGTTTAGGTGGCTGCGAAATCTGTTGGTCAGTCGGTAGATCCTCGTGGTGGTCTTCGCAAGCGTCAGCTTCAGCTAAGAAGGCAGGCTTGAGGAGATCGACTGATATGGCCTTCTCTTGTCCATGAATGCTGATGATGTAGAACTTGTCATCAACCCGGCGTATTACCCGATGAGGTCCCGTGTAAGGCGGCTCGAGTGGTTTCTTAACAGATGCCACTCGCTTGAAGACGTGCGTACAAGTTCTCAGGTCCTTACAAATGAAAACAGGTGGGCAGCCAAACATGCAGATCCACTGTGTATACAGAGCTGTCGCGACAGTCTCCGCGGTGATATTGGATAGTGGAATAGCTGCAGGCCATCTGCTGAAGCGGTCGATGATGGTAAGACAGTAGCGTAAGTTACGGATTGTGGGAAGTTCAATCAGATCGACGTGAATGTGCTCGAAACGATTGTCAGGAACATCGATCTTCTCCACCGGGCTGCGTGTGTGGCGATGGATTTTGGCCCGCTGGCAAGGAACGCATTGTCGAGACCAGAGGGTGGCATCACGGTTAATTGCTGGCCAGACAAACCGCTGTTTAAGTAATTTTGCAGTTGTACGGCCGCTGGGATGCGCCAATCC
The DNA here is from genome assembly GCF_000001215.4 of Drosophila melanogaster. Classification (NCBI taxonomy): domain Eukaryota; kingdom Metazoa; phylum Arthropoda; class Insecta; order Diptera; family Drosophilidae; genus Drosophila; species Drosophila melanogaster. Next base: position 224 of record NW_001845226.1, on the reverse strand, counting down.
ATGTACTGCATCAAAAGCTTGGCGTCTCAGACTTTTCGGTAAATATGGCCGCTCGCGTCCACCCGAGATGTCACACCAGATGTCTAGGTTGTCGATGTTCCTAACTTGTAAACCCAGGGACGTGGTTTGAGAGAGCTCAGCCATTTCATCGTCGGTTTGTTGGGCCTCGAATATCGGTTGAGCACTGAAGCTAGACGGCATGCTTATGGTGTTGATGCGTGAGA
>NW_001845828.1:0-1936 GCF_000001215.4 Drosophila melanogaster | reverse complement strand
AAGCAGTTTTGGAGCCCGGTCACACTTTTGAAAAGTAGACAGATTCCTCAGACTGCACTTAATAAATTTAAGCTTGCCGCCGTGAACGGTATAAAGCAGCGGAAAAAGACCGTATAGGATGGAATGGGTGAGAAAGTGGTGTAGAAATTGCGAAGTGGAAACGCCGTAGTTTAGACTAATTGGACAGGTGACTCGGAGTGAACAGCGAATTGTATAAATGACCTGCGATTTATGGTAATTAGGTCCACCTTATTTACGGTTGGAACACTTGGAAAGTGGAACACGGTGAAATAAAATGTTTATTAGAACGAAGAAAATTTTTTTGTTTGTTTACAACTGGAAACGGAGAAAATGGAATGGTGGAATTGGAGTCTTTTCTCCGCGTTGTAAGTACTTCTAAAACAAACACAAATTAATATCCAAGCAATACAGGAAAAAATATTTGTCGGGTGAACGACTTGTATTTGGCGGTCGTATTATTTATTTATGGATAATTTTTTTTAAAAAAAAAAAAAACAAAAATAAAAATTTTAAAAATAATTTAATAAATATTGAAAAAGTTATTTGTTAAAAAAAAGAAAATAAAACTGCTTTTAATTTCTTGCTCGGAAATTAATTTGGAAATTTACGGAAAAAATTGATGAAAAACTAAACGCCTTTTTCGCGTCGGCACTTGGAATAAATTTTATTTGTGGTTTGTATTTGCCGACGGAAAACAATTTAACTTTGGTATACGCAAAGACCCTAGAATAACAAGATGCGTAACGCCATACGATTTTTTGGCACACGATTTTTTGGCCGTGGCTCCAGAGGTGGCTCCAGGCTCTCTCGAATTTTTGTTGGAGAGCGAGAGAGCGGAGAGCGCTACAGCGAACAGCTCTTTTCTACGCACAAAGTGATAGCAGACAACTGTATGTGTGCACACGTATGCTCATGCATTGTAAATTTGACAAAATATGCCCTTCACCTTAGAAGTTCTTTGACTTTAAATCTATATTATTTTTGATCAATTGGCACCATGCGAAAAATTCTTGTTTTGCATTGCCTTAACGTTATTATTATTTGAAAATAGATTAGAAATAGTCAAATCTATGTACATATTATCACAAAAATAAATTTCAAAAATGACTTTATATAAGAATATTTGTCATTAGAGTATTCATCTTGCGGCGTGTGAAAAATTAATAAGGCAATGATTGTTAAGTGCTTGTGTCCGCACTTCGTGCCTCAAGATATGAACAAAGCAAAGACACTAGAATAATTCTAGTGTCTTTGATATTACTTTTGCAATAACCAGTTATCATATTTAATTATTTAGTATATTTATTAAATCATTTGACTTAATATGATGTAACATTAACATTAAAAGTGTTTAAAAAAAAAAAAATATTTAGAATTAAACATAAATATAAATGTGTAAACGGTAGCTAATTCGGATATAAACAACACAATCGATCCCGAAATTTTAATTCGTTTTATTTTGGCAAAACTTAATTTTCAGCGTTGGTCTTAGTTCATATTCGGAACGGTCCATTTAATAGACTCAAAACTATTTATTGCAACCATTTATTTGCAATTGGCGCAGTCGATGTGATCAGTGTTAAAGTTCCTTGATGCGGTAACCAGATTTGCCAATTCCTGTGTTCTTTTTGTTCACTGACAAAAGTACCACGCTAACGGGCACCCACGTGACGGTTAATATCGCTTTAAGTTTTTAATTAAACCTCGACAATAAAGTGAAACCGAAAAATCACAATTTGCCTAAACAAACCTGAATTTATTATCAGGAAGACGCTATTGAATTTGTGAGAGGCTGTAAATCCAATTGGTTACCTCAAAGACCCACGAAAAAGCTATAGTGCAACGCTTGTAAAAATCAAAACCTATCTAAAAAAAACAAAAATTTTAAAATAACAATAATAAATTAATAAGCGAA
>NW_001845680.1:0-2205 GCF_000001215.4 Drosophila melanogaster | reverse complement strand
ATAACTTGGCTAAAAATGGTCATATAGATGAAAGAATAACTGTTAATTACCAGTGCTTACTATCTCTAACATTTTTTGAAGGATTTAGGGAAATCAATTTTTGGGTCAATTTTTGCATTTTTTGTAAGGGGTCATCAAAATTTGCAAAGTATGACCAAAAAATTTAACTTCCTTTTTTGAACACAGTTTGATTGAAAATTTAATTACGATCTGAGGTATAGCAAGAAAACTGATTATTTGATGACCAAAAATTGGAAAAACGGATTTTGCAAAAAGTTTATATCTACTTATTATTATTATTATATCTACTTATTATTCCACAAAGTTGATATTTACAAACGGAATTTTCGACATAACTTGGCTAAAAATGGTCATATAGATGTAAGAATAACTGTTAATTACCAGTGCTTACTATCTCTAACATTTTTGTAAGGATTTAGGGAAATCAATTTTTGGGTCAATTTTTGCATTTTTTGTAAGGGGTCATCAACATCTGCAAAGTATGACCAAAAAATTTAACTTCCATTTTTGAACACAGTTTAATTGAAAATTTAATTACGATATCTGCGAGGTATGACATTCCATATTCAGACCATTATTTTTAAAGTTGTAGCAAGAAAACTGATTATTTGATGACCAAAATTTGGAATAACGGATTTTTTGATTTGGGTCATCAAAACTTGCAAAATATGGCCAAAAAATTTAATTTCCATTTTTCAACACAGTTTGATTGGAAATTTTATTACGATATCTGCGAGGTATAACATTCCATATTCAAACAAGTATTTAAACGAAAAAACTGATTATTTGATGACCGAAATTTGGAAAAACGGATTTTTTGATTTGGCTCATCAAAATTTACAAAATATGGCCAAAAATTTAATTTCTACTTCTCAACACAGTTTGATTGCAAATTTTATAACGAGATCAGCAGGGATAACATTCCCTGTTCAGACAATTATTTTTTAAGTTGTGGCAAAAAAACTGATTATTTGATGACCGAAATTCGGAAAAACGGATTTTGGCAAAAATTTGATATTTACAAACGGAATTTTCGTCATAACTTGGCTAAAAATGGTCATATAGATGTAAAAATAACTGTTTTGAGAAACTAATTACCAGCGCTAACAATCCCTATCACTTTTTGAAGATTTAGGGAAATCAGATTGGGCCAATTTTCGCATTTTTTGTAAGGGTCATAAGGGTCATCAAAATTTGGAAAAAATGCCCAAAAATATTTAATTTTCATTTTTGAACACAGTTTGATTGGAAATTTTATTAGGAGCTCAACGAGGTATGGCATTCAATATTCATACAATTATTTTTCAAGTAATGTCAAAAAAACTGATTGTTTCATGACCGAAATTCGGAAAAACGAATTTTGCCAAAAAGTTGATATGTACAAACGGAATTTTTGTCATAACTTGGCTAAAAATGGTCATGTAGAGGCAAGAATAACTGTTTTGAGAAACTAATTACCAGCGCTAACGATCCCTATCACTTTTTGAAGATTTAGGGAAATCCGTTTGGGCCAATTTTCCCATTTTTTGTAAGGGTCATAAGGGTCATCAAAATTTGGAAAAAATGCCCAAAAAATTTAATTTTTACTTTTGAACACAGTTTAATTGGAAATTTTATTACGAGCTCAACGAGGTATGGCATTCCATATTCAGACAATTATTTTTAAAGTTGTGGCAAAAAAAAACTGATTGTTTGATGACCGAAATTCGGAATAACGGATTTTTTGATTTGGGCCATCAAAATTTGCAAAATATGGCCAAAAAATTTAATTTCCATTTTTCAACACAGTTTGATTGGAAATTTTATTACGATATCTGCGAGGTATAGCATTCCATATTCAGACAATTATTTAAACGAAAAATCTGATTATTTAATGACCGAAATTTTGAAAAACGGATTTTTTATTTGGCTCATCAAAATTTGCAAAATATGGCCAAAAAATTTAATTTCCATTTTTGAACACTGTTTGATTGGAAATTTTATTACGAGCAACAAGGTATGGCATTCAATATTCAGACAATAATTTTTAAAGTTTTGGCAAAAAACTAATTATTTGATGACTGAAATTCGGAAAAACGGATTTTTCCACAAAGTTGATATTTACAAACGGAATTTTCGACATAACTTGGCTAAAAATGGTCATATAGATGTAAGAATAACTGTTAATTACCAGGTGCTTACTAT
>NW_001845545.1:0-2511 GCF_000001215.4 Drosophila melanogaster | reverse complement strand
TACGGTGTCACCACCTCATCAAAATCAAAGAAATCGAATTGTTCTAGTGCAGAATAGTAATATATATCCTTCCTTGAGATGATCCCATTGGGCAAAAATATTTACCAGGAAAATGAATGGGATACCCTCATAAGTCCTCGGCCCCAAGCGAGTACTGGGAAGTCAGCGTTCGAGAAATGGAGAGGATTGGGTCTTCACGCAGGTGCGCAACAATCACTATTTGCAGCCGTTGCCGAATTGCAATGGACATAAACATTTTAGCGAGATAGACAAGAAGGCTATAAAAATATTGATCCAGCCTCAAACCGCGCCCGAGGATCTTAATGAACTACGACTTGAGTCGAAACTGTTTCATTTAGGGACAGTGTTTTCTACCGACTCGCCCTTAATTTTTCATTTTTATTTTTAATTTTTTCTAACACCATCATTATTAAATCATACTGCTTCGTGTTAAAATATTCATGATCGACAACACCGATCTTCAACAAATTGCTATGATTAGCAATGAAACATTTTTTAAGCTCATTTAAATTTAGAATTTCTACATCTGTTATTGTTGGTTTTACTTCCAACTTTCTAATTTCCAAAATAATTTCGGACTGCTTCTTAAGGAATTGAATAGTCTTTTCTGACATAATTTTGAATTTTTTTTTATATAGATGGGCTTGATTTGATTGTAAGTTCTTAATATATATAGTACGTGTGTATGTATTTATTTTTGTATTATGTATTTGTATGTGTATGTATTTCTATATATATATGTGCGTTTGTATAAACAGAAAATTCTTGTTTTGACTTAGCTGATGTCGTCGTTGTTGCTGCTGCTGTTGTTGTTGCTGCTTCTGCTGCTGCTGTTGTTGCTGCTTCTGCTGCTGGTAGAGGCTCCTTTGAATTTGACTTCCTTCTCTTCTTTAAGGCTTCGTTGACGTCGATGTTTAAAGATGATGATTTTTTTTTGTGGCACGCTTTATTATTTTTGTAGTCCAGACAGATTATTTGTTTTTTGAGCTGTTTTAATGCTATTAGAGCATTTATAAGGCACTGTTTTTAGGCACTTTTTATTTAATTTATGCACTTTTGACATATACACTGCCCTCTCTTTATGAGCTGATTTAATGCTATTAGAGCATTTATAAGGCACTTTTGTTATGCTTTTTTATTTTGTTAATTCCACAATTGCTGATGTATAGCCTCAAGCACGCCTTTGCTTTGTATTGTATAAAGTATACTCTTCTGCTCTGCATTGTTTTTTTTCGATATCTACTTTCAAAGTTTGGAAAATTAAAAACGTGCTTAAAGGACCGGGATAATAAATAAATAAATAAATCAGTCAAATGGTATGGAAATCCAATTTCGATTCGATGATTTTAAAAAAAAATGGTAATAGTAGGAAAGCCGGGCCCGCTCTCCTACTATAACTGGAATTAAGAGCGCGGTTCGGGCGTAGTTTGGTAAATCGAACTACATTTTTCTATATAAACAATATGATTTTGTCATATCGGAGGAAGCTCTGATCCTGTACCTTGGTCAGCAAGATAATTGGAATAAATTTGTCATGGTGGTAAGAGATGTGTAACCAAAGACCCTAGAATAACAAGATGCGTAACGCCATACGATTTTTTGGCACACGATTTTTTGGCCGTGGCTCTAGAGGTGAGTCCAGGCTCTCTCGAATTTTTGTTAGAGAGCGAGAGAGCGAAGAGCGCTACAGCGAACAGCTCTTTTCAACGCACAAAGTGATAGCAGACATCTGTATGTGTGCACACGTATGCTCATGCATTGTAAATTTGACAAAATATGCCCTTCACCTCAGAAGTTCTTAGACTTTAAATCTATATTATTTTTGATCAATTGGCACCATGCGAAAAATTCTTGTTTTGCATTGCCTTAACGTTATTATTATTTGAAAATAGATTATAAATAGTCAAATCTATGTACATATTATCACAAAAATAAATTTCAAAAATGACTTTATATAAGAATATTTGTCATTAGAGTATTCATCTTGCGGCGTGTGAAAAATTAATAAGGCAATGATTGTTGAGTGCTTGTGTCCGCACTTCGTGCCTCAAGATATGAACAAAGCAAAGACACTAGAATAATTCTATTGTCTTTGATATTACTTTTGCAATTTAATTTAATTGCATATTTAATTATTTAGTATATTTATTAAATCATTTGACTTAATATGATGTAACATTAACATTAAAAGTGTTTCAAAAAAAATATTTAGCTTTTAAAAAATTGTCAGATGAGAGACAAATTAGAATTAAACATAAATATAAATGTGTAAACGGTAGCTAATTCGAGCGGCAATTTTAACAAACAAATTTAAAAAGCTTTAAAATTATAATAGTCAGGGCCGCGAATTTTAAAAATTTTTTTTATTTTATCATATTGCTAGGAAATTGTCAAAAACTACCCTAATATGTATCATGTAAATTCGTTTCTTCGATCAGAATTGATTTCGGCCCGAAAATCGTCTTCTAGCACAACACGCACACTTATACG
>NW_001845013.1:10017-13501 GCF_000001215.4 Drosophila melanogaster | reverse complement strand
ACCAGTACGGGACCGAGTACGGAACCGAGTACGGAACCCAGTACGGAATCGAGTACGGGACCGAGTACGAGTATGGGACCAGTACGGGACCAGTACGGGACCAGTACGGGACCAGTACGGGACCAGTACGGGACCGAGTACGGGACCAGTACGGGACCAGTACGGGACCAGTACGGGACCAGTACGGGACCAGTACGGGACCGAGTACGGGACCAGTACGGGACCAGTACGGGACCGAGTACGGGACCAGTACGGGACCAGTACGGGACCAGTACGGGACCAGTACGGGACCAGTACGGGACCGAGTACGGGACCAGTACGGGACCAGTACCGGACCGAGTACGGGACCGAGTACGGAACCGAGTACGGGACCAGTACGGCACCGAGTACGGAACCGATTACGGGACTAGTACGTGACCAGTACGGGACCAGTACGTGACCGAGTACGGAACCAGTACGGGACCGAGTATTGAACCGAGTACGGAACCGAGTACGGAACCAGTACGGGACCCAGTACGGGACCAGTACGGGACCAGTACGGCACCAGTACGGGACCAGTACGTGACCAGCACAGGTCCAGCACGGTACCAGTACTGGCCCAGTACGGGACCAGTACGGGACCAGTACGGGACCGAGTACGGGGCCAGTACGTGACCAGTACGGGACCAGCACGGGACCAGTACGGGACCAGTACGGGACCAGTACGGGACCAGTACGGGACCGAGTACGGGACCAGTACGGGACCAGTACGGGACCGAGTACGGGACCGAGTACGGAACCGAGTACGGGACCAGTACGGCACCGAGTACGGAACCGATTACGGGACTAGTACGTGACCAGTACGGAACCAGTACGGGACCGAGTATTGAACCGAGTACGGAACCGAGTACGGAACCAGTACGGGACCCAGTACGGGACCAGTACGGGACCAGTACGGCACCAGTACGGGACCAGTACGTGACCAGCACAGGACCAGCACGGTACCAGTACGGGACCAGTACGGGACCAGTACGGGACCAGTACGGGACCAGTACGGGACCAGTACGTGACCAGCACAGGGCCAGCACGGTACCAGTACGGGACCAGTACGGGACCAGTACGGGACCAGTACGGGACCAGTACGGGACCAGTACGGGACCGAGTACGGAACCGAGTACGGGACCATTACGGAACCAGTACGGGACCGAGTACGGAACCGAGTTCGGAACCGAGTACGGAACCCAGTACGGAATCGAGTACGGGACCGAGTACGAGTACGTGACCAGTACGGGACCGAGTACGGAACCGAGTACGGAACCCAGTACGGAATCGTGTACGGGACCGAATACGAGTACGGGAACGGGTACGGGACCGATTACGGGACCAGTACGGGACCAGTACGGGACCAGTACGGGACCAGTACGGGACCAGCACAGGTCCAGCACGGGACCAGTACTGGCCCAGTACGGGACCAGTACGGGACCGAGTACGGAACCGAGTACGGGGCCAGTACGGGACCAGTACGGGACCAGTACGGGACCGAGTACGGAACCCAATACGGGACCGAGTACGAGTACGGGACCAGTACGGGACCAGTACGGGACCAGTACGGGAACAGTACGTGACCAGTACGGAACCAGTACGGGACCGAGTACGGAATCGAGTACGGGACCGAGTACGAGTACGGGACCAGTACGGGACCAGTACGGGACCAGTACGGGACCAGTACGGGACCAGTACGGGACCAGTACGGGACCAGTACGGGACCGAGTACGGAACCGAGTACGGAACAGAGTACGCGACCAGTACGGGGCCCAGTACGGGTCAGAGTACGGGACCAGTACGGGACCAGTTCGGGACCAGTACGGGACCGAGTACGGGACCGAGTACGGGACCAGTACGGGACCAGTACGGGACCAGTACGGGACCAGTACGGGACCAGTACGGGACCAGTACGGGACCAGTACGTGACCAGTACGGGACCAGTACGGGACCAGTACGGGACCAGTACGGAAGCGAGTACGGAACCCAGTACGGAATCGAGTACGGGACCGAGTACGAGTACGTGACCAGTACGGGACCGAGTACGGAACCGAGTACGGAACCCAGTACAGAATCGTGTACGGGACCGAGTACGAGTACGGGACCAGTACGGGACCAGTACGGGACCAGTACGGAAGCGAGTACGGGACCCAGTACGGAATCGAGTACGGGACCGAGTACGAGTACGTGACCAGTACGGGACCGAGTACGGAACCGAGTACGGAACCCAGTACGGAATCGAGTACGGGACCGAGTACGAGTATGGGACCAGTACGGGACCAGTACGGGACCAGTACGGGACCAGTACGGGACCAGTACGGGACCGAGTACGGGACCAGTACGAGACCAGTACGGGACCAGTACGGGACCAGTACGGGACCAGTACGGGACCGAGTACGGGACCAGTACGGGACCAGTACGGGACCGAGTACGGGACCAGTACGGGACCAGTACGGGACCAGTACGGGACCAGTACGGGACCAGTACGGGACCGAGTACGGGACCAGTACGGGACCAGTACGGGACCGAGTACGGGACCGAGTACGGAACCGAGTACGGGACCAGTACGGCACCGAGTACGGAACCGATTACGGGACTAGTACGTGACCAGTACGGGACCAGTACGTGACCGAGTACGGAACCAGTACGGGACCGAGTATTGAACCGAGTACGGAACCGAGTACGGAACCAGTACGGGACCCAGTACGGGACCAGTACGGGACCAGTACGGCACCAGTACGGGACCAGTACGTGACCAGCACAGGACCAGCACGGTACCAGTACGGGACCAGTACGGGACCAGTACGGGACCAGTACGGGACCAGTACGTGACCAGCACAGGGCCAGCACGGTACCAGTACGGGACCAGTACGGGACCAGTACGGGACCAGTACGGGACCAGTACGGGACCAGTACGGGACCAGTACGGGACCGAGTACGGAACCGAGTACGGGACCATTACGGAACCAGTACGGGACCGAGTACGGAACCGAGTTCGGAACCGAGTACTGAACCCAGTACGGAATCGAGTACGGGACCGAGTACGAGTACGGGACCAGTACGGGACCAGTACGGGACCAGTACGGAAGCGAGTACGGAACCCAGTACGGAATCGAGTACGGGACCGAGTACGAGTACGTGACCAGTACGGGACCGAGTACGGAACCGAGTACGGAACCCAGTACGGAATCGTGTACGGGACCGAATACGAGTACGGGAACGGGTACGGGACCGATTACGGGACCAGTACGGGACCAGTACGGGACCAGTACGGGACCAGTACGGGACCAGTACGGGACCAGCACAGGTCCAGCACGGGACCAGTACGGGCCCAGTACGGGACCAGTACGGACCGAGTACGGAACCGAGTACGGGGCCAGTACGGGACCAGTACGGGACCAGTACGGGACCGAGTACGGAAACGAGTACGGAACCCAATACGGGACCGAGTACGAGTACGGGA
>NW_001845013.1:0-2956 GCF_000001215.4 Drosophila melanogaster | reverse complement strand
ACCGAGTACGGGACCAGTACGGAACCAGTACGGGACCGAGTACGGAACCGAGTACGGAACCAAGTACGGAACCCAGTACGAAATCGAGTACGGGACCGAGTACGGGACCAGTACGGGACCAGTACGGGACCAGTACGGGACCAGTACGGGACCAGTACGGGACCAGTACGGGACCAGTACGGGACCAGTACGGGACCAGTACGTGACCAGCACAGGACCAGCACGGTACCAGTACGGGACCAGTACGGGACCAGTATGGGACCAGTACGGGACCAGTACGGGACCAGTACGGGACCAGTACGGGACCAGTACGGGACCAGTACGGGACCAGTACGGGACCAGTACGGAACCGAGTACGGGACTAGTACGGGACCAGTACGGGACCAGTACGGGACTAGTACGGGACCAGTACGGGACCAGTACGGAACCAGTACGGCACCAGTACGGGACCAGTACGGGACCAGTACGGGACCAGAACGGGACCGAGTACGAAACCGAGTACGGGACCAGTACGGAACCAGTACGGGACCGAGTACGGAACCGAGTACGGAACCAAGTACGGAACCCAGTACTGAATCGTGTACGGGACCGAATACGAGTACGGGAACGGGTACGGGACCGATTACGGGACCAGTACGGGACCAGTACGGGACCAGTACGGGACCAGTACGGGACCAGTACGGGACCAGCACAGGTCCAGCACGGGACCAGTACGGGCCCAGTACGGGACCAGTACGGGACCGAGTACGGAACCGAGTACGGGGCCAGTACGGGACCAGTACGGGACCAGTACGGGACCAGTACGGGACCGAGTACGGAACCGAGTACGGAACCCAGTACGGGACCGAGTACGAGTACGGGACCAGTACGGGACCAGTACGGAACCAGTACGGGACCGAGTACGGAACCGAGTACGGAACCAAGTACGGAACCCGGGTACGGAATCGAGTACGGGACCGAGTACGAGTACGGGACCGGGTACGGGACCAGTACGGGACCAGTACGGGACCAGTACGGGACCAGTACGGGACCAGTACGGGACCAGTACGGGACCAGTACGGGACCAGTACGGGACCAGTACGGGACCAGAACGGGACCAGTACAGGACCAGAACGGGACCAGTACAGGACCAGTACGGGACCAGTACAGGAGCAGTACATGACCGAGTACGGGACCAGTACGGGACCAGTACGGGACCAGTACGGGACCGAGTACGGGACCAGTAAGGGACCAGTACGGGACCAGTACGGGACCAGTACGGGACCAGTACGGGACCGAGTACGGGACCGAGTACGGAACAGAGTACGGGACCAGTACGGGACCAGTACGGGACCAGTACGGGACCAGTACGGGACCAGTACGGGACCAGTACGGGACCAGTACGGGACCAGTACGGGACCAGTACGGGACCAGAACGGGACCAGTACGGAACCAGTGCGGGACCGAGTACGGAACCGATTACGGAACCAAGTACGGAACCCAGTACGGAATCGAGTACGGGACCGAGTACGAGTACGGGACCGGGTACGGGACCAGTACGGGACCAGTACGGGACCAGAACGGGACCAGTACAGGACCAGTACGGGACCAGTACAGGAGCAGTACATGACCGAGTACGGGACCAGTACAGGACAAGTACGGGACCAGTACGGGACCAGTACGGGACCAGTACGGGACCAGTACGGGACCAGTACGGGACCAGTACGGGACCAGTACGGGACCAGTACGGGACCAGTACGGGACCAGTACGGGACCAGTACGGGACCAGTACGGGACCAGTACGGGACCAGTACGGGACCAGTACGGGACCAGTACGGGACCAGTACGGGACCAGTACGGGACCGAGTACAGGACCAGTACGGGACCGAGTACGGGACCAGTAAGGGACCAGTACGGGCCCAGTACGGGACCGAGTACGGAACCGAGTACGGGACTAGTACGGGACCCAGTACGGAATCGAGGACGGGACCGAGTACGGGACAGTACGGGACCAGTACGGGACCAGTACGGGACCAGTACGGGACCAGTACGGGACCAGAACGGGACCAGTACGGAACCAGTACGGGACCGAGTACGGAACCGATTACGGAACCAAGTACGGAACAGAGTACGGGACCAGTACGGGACCAGTACGGGACCAGTACGGGACCGATTACGGAACCGAGTATGGAACAGAGTACGCGACCAGTAAGGGACCAGTACGGGACCGAGTACTGGACCAGTACGGGACCAGTACGGGACCAGTACGGGACCAGTACGGGACCAGTACGGGACCAGTACGAGACCAGTACGGGACCAGTACGGGACCAGTACGGGACCAGTACGGGACCAGTACGGGACCAGTACGGGACCAGAACGGGACCAGTACGGGACCAGTACGGGACCAGTACGGGACCAGTACGGGACCAGTACGGGACCAGTACGGGACCAGTACGGGACCAGTACGGGACCAGTACGGGACCAGTACGGGACCAGTACGGGACCAGTACGGGACCAGAACGGGACCAGTACAGGACCAGAACGGGACCAGTACAGGACCAGTACGGGACCAGTACAGGAGCAGTACATGACCGAGTACGGGACCAGTACGGGACCAGTACGGGACCAGTACGGGACCAGTACGGGACCAGTACGGGACCAGAACGGGACCAGTACGGAACCAGTGCGGGACCGAGTACGGAACCGATTACGGAACCAAGTACGGAACCCAGTACGGAATCCCCTACGGGACCGAGTACGAGTACGGGACCGGGTATGGGACCAGTACGGGACCAGTACGGGACCAGAACTGGGACCCAGTACTAGGACCAGTACTGGGACCTAGTACAGGAGCAGTACATGACCGAGTACGGGACCAGTACAGGACAAGTACGGGACCAGTACGGGACCAGTACGGGACCGAGTACGGGACCGAGTACATGACCGAGTACGGGACCAGTACGGGACCAGTACGGGA
>NW_001845288.1:0-3308 GCF_000001215.4 Drosophila melanogaster | reverse complement strand
GACAGTCCGAAGGGCGAACAACCTCTGTTGTGGTTTGAGGGTGGCCTTTGTCAATCTTTGTAGCTTTGGACCAATGTCCTCGGCCGGATTGCATCGAACCCTCCCGGTTGCAGTGAAGTTGATGCCTAAGTACTTCCACTCGTCTGTGCGCTTCAGTGATGGAATCTCACTCGAGCCTACGTAGAAGCTCTGTGCCTCTACCACGGTACACTTCTGTTTCGGCTGGCCCTTAATGCCAACGGTAAAGCATTTGTCGGCATTAAGTTTGAGGCCGACGATAGATAGAAAATCCAACGTCTTGTCCAACAATACTTGAAGCCCCATCCGAGTTTCCGCAAATAGTACCAAATCATCTGCAAACGCGGCCGCGTTAGTAATGGCATTTCCGACTTTGGCACCAATTTCGCTGGGTAAGGTTCTAAGTAACCTGTCCATTACCAAGTTAAATAGAATAGGATACAAAGGGTCACCCTGCTTCACTCCTCTAGCAGGGACGAATTCCTCTGAACTCCAACCGTCCCCATTGACACTGGTACCACCGCCCTCGTACGTATTCTGTGCGTAGTCAACGAAGCCCTTTGGCGCACCATAAGCACGTAAGGTGTCGTATATAGATGCATGCGATAAAGAATCAAATGCCTTGCTTACATCTAAATTTGCGATGTAGCAAGATCTAAAGTGCTTATGGCTATGCCTCAAGACTAAGTCAACTACCGTCGCATTATCGGCGCATCCGTCGGTTGGTAAGAAGCCCCGCTGGCGCGAGTCCCAATTGATTGATGAGTTCAGCCGGGTTGCCAATATTGCATTTAGCTGTCTTACCAGGACTGAAGGCACTGATATTGGACGAAAGTCTTGCGGTAGCTTCGCCGTCACCGTCTTCGGGATGAAGACGGTTCTGGCCAGTCGTATAGAGTGTGGTAGATTACCTGATGGCACCTCCCTGGCAGATTTTGGAGTTATCCCGTCAGGCCCCGGAGATGAAGATAATGAGACTCTTGACGCCCGAAGGTCCTGCTCTGTAATAGCAGACCATACCCTCTCAAGCGAGTGATCCATTTGTATCACTTCTCCACTGCAAGAGCTTGGGCTAGACTGAGCCATTACTTCTCTCCAGTAGGGAACCATTATTTCTTGGCTTGGCATTACCGACTCATCAGTTTCATTTAGCAAGGACTTGATGCATCTTCCGTTATGCTTATCCCAGTTACGCTGCACGACAGCATACCAACGGTAGAAAGCCTTCTGCTTTCTCTCCTATTCCGAGGTCTCCGAGGAGGTCTCGCCAGCGTTTATCGTACATCCTGTGCCGGCAAAAATTCCCAGGAGATATAGCGATAAGCATTGGAGAGTGGTTTCCTTTCCCTCGAGATGTGCCCTATCAATGATGGTTTGCAACTCTTGGGCTCTCCATTAGGAATGGCATTCTACGGGGCTATACCCGCGCAGTGTCCGCAAAATTTCCCTGTTCGACTGTTCGAAAGGAGTGATTGGATTTGTTTCCGATGTTGTTACTTGGTGGTTTTGCTACCTTCTACTTGGGCGGCGCCTTATGGTTAGATAAGCAACTTTCGGGGCGAAAGCTGATTGCCCTTATATCTGCTCTATTTTCTCCTTATAGTCGCACATCTGTCTTAGCTTTTTGATGGTTTGCAAAGTATACCGCTAGTTACTTGTTTGTGTGTTGACATCCATTTGCTGTGAGCTCAACCTCCTTTCTCGCCATCATCCACTTCTCTTCATCACTCCATCTTGCCTTTATATCGACACGTCGACGTTCTTCATCAAGTTCGTCTGGGTGCCGAGATCGTATGTGAACACCCATCGGAAAAGTTTTGCCGCTCAAATTAGCTGCTAAACAAGTTTAGCATTACCGGGGACCACCACGAGGAGGTTTTGAGTCGACTTGAGTAAAGGAGAGACTTGTGAGTTACAGAGTAAAAATCCCCTTCCGCACATCATATGATATGACTTACGAATTACAGAAGAATACTCCCCCTCTGCTCTCAAATACTCCATGATCCCCTCAAATACCCCATGATCCCCCCCTTAAGAGAGTCATAGTTACTCGCGCCGTTGACCCGCGCTTACTTGAATTTTTTCACTTTGACATTCAGAGCACTGGGCAGAAATCACATTGTGTCAACACCCGCTAGGGCCATCACAATGCTTTGTTTTAATTAGACAGTCGGATTCCCCAAGTCCGTGCCAGTTCTGAATTGATTGTTAATTGATAATCGTTATAATTAATAAGAAGTAATTGGTTTAACCCAAATAGTATTCTTAAAAATTGTAGCAAGAAAGTTCCACAATTGGCTACGTAACTAAACTATCCGGGGAACAAGTAACTAACATAAATGCTAGAAACTCTATTTACCCAGAACAAGCACATAAACCATGTTATTGTTTCCCAATCAAGCCCGACTATCTCAATCTTCAGAGCCAATCCTTATCCCGAAGTTACGGATCTACTTTGCCGACTTCCCTTACCTACATTATTCTATCGACTAGAGACTCTTCACCTTGGAGACCAGCTGCGGATATTGGTACGGCCTGTTGAGAAGTTTGCGTGTCCCCACCATAAGTTTTCAAGGTCCGAGGAGAATATATCGACACAACAGTATATATCATGCTCTTCTAGCCCATCTACCATATCTCTCTGCGAAAGACTTCCATGGTAGTACGGCTATAAAACAGAAAAGAAAACTTTTCCGATATCTCTCGACGGCTTCTTTATGGTCGTTCCTGTTGCCAGGATGAGCACTAGGCCCATATTTAATAACAAACGGATACTCAACAGGTTACGGAATTGGAACCGTATTCCCTTTCGTTCAAAATAATTCAAGTGTATTATAATTCGCTTTGTTTATATAGTTAGGCATTTTTGTTTTACTTGAAAATTTTCGGCTTTCGCCTTGAACTGAGGACCGACTAACTCGTGATCAACTGTTCACACGAAACCCTTCTCCACTTCAGTCCTCCAAGGTCTCATTCGATTATTTGCTACTACCACCAAGATCTGTACCAATGGCAGCTCCAGGCAGGCTTACGCCAAACACTTCTACGCATACCATTGTACCTTCCTACTCACTAAAGTTTCAAAATTTATATCACAAGTAATATAAATCATCTACTTTAGCGGTAATGTATAGGTATACAACTTAAGCGCCATCCATTTTAAGGGCTAAATGCTTCGGCAGGTGAGTTGTTACACACTCCTTAGCGGATTTCGACTCCCATGATCACCGTCCTGCTGTTTTAAGCAACCAACGCCTTTCATGGGATCTGCATGAGTTGGTAATTTGGGC
>NW_001845106.1:0-4933 GCF_000001215.4 Drosophila melanogaster | reverse complement strand
ACCAGTAAGGGACCGAGTCAGGACCAGTACGGGACCGAGTACGGGACCAGCAAGGGGCCAGTACGGGCCCAGTACGGGACCAGTACGGGACCGAGTACGGAACCGAGTACGGGACTAGTACGGGACCCAGTACGGAATCGAGTACGGGACCGAGTACGGGACCAGTACGGGACCAGAACGGGACCAGTACGGAACCAGTACGGGATCGAGTGCGGAACCGAGTACGGAACCAAGTACGGAACCCAGTACGGAATCGAGTACGGGACCGAGTACGAGTACGGGACCGAGTACGGGACCAGTACGGGACCAGTACGGGACCAGTACGGGACCAGAACGGGACCAGTACAGGACCAGTACGGGACCAGTACAGGAGCAGTACATGACCGAGTACGGGACCAGTACAGGACAAGTACGGGACCAGTACGGGACCAGTACGGGACCGAGTACGGGACCGAGTACGGAACCCAGTACGGAATCGAGTACGGGACCGAGTACGAGTACGGGACCAGTACGGGACCAGTACGGGACCAGTACGGGACCAGTACGGGACCAGTACGGAACCGAGTACGGAACCCAGTACGGAATCGAGTACGGGACCGAGTACGAGTACGTGACCAGTACGGGACCGAGTACGGAACCGAGTACGGAACCCAGTAGGGAATCGAGTACGGGACCGAGTACGAGTACGGGACCAGTACGGGACCAGTACGGGACCAGTACGGGACCAGTACGGGACCAGTACGGGACCAGTACGGGACCAGTACGGGACCAGTACGGGACCAGTACGGGACCAGTACGGGACCAGTACGGGACCAGTACGGGACCAGTACGGGACCAGTACGGGACCAGTACGGGACCAGTACGGGACCAGTACGGGACCGAGTACGGGACCGAGTACGGGACCAGTACGGGACCAGTACGGGACCAGTACGGGACCAGTACGGGACCGAGTACGGAACCGAGTACGGAACAGAGTACGCGACCAGTACGGGACCAGTACGGGACCGAGTACTGGACCAGTACGGGACCAGTACGGGACCAGTACGGGACCAGTACGGGACCAGTACTGGACCAGAACGGGACCGAGTACGGAACCGAGTACGGGACCAGTACGGAACCAGTACGGGACCGAGTACGGAACCGAGTACGGAACCAAGTACGGAACCCAGTACGGAATCGAGTACGGGACCGAGTACGAGTACGGGACCGGGTACGGGAGCAGTACGGGACCAGTACGGGACCAGTACGTGACCAGCACAGGACCAGCACGGTACCAGTACGAGACCGAGTACGGAACCCAGTACGGAATCGAGTACGGGACCGAGTACGAGTACGGGACCGGGTACGGGAGCAGTACGGGACCAGTACGGGACCAGTACGTGACCAGCACAGGACCAGCACGGTACCAGTACGAGACCGAGTACGGAACAGAGTACGGGACCAGTACGGGACCAGTACGGGACAAGTACGGGACCAGTACGGGACCAGTACGGGACCAGTACGGGACCGAGTACGGAACCGAGTACGGAACAGAGTACGCGACCAGTACGGGACCGAGTACTGGACCAGTACGTGACCAGTACGGGACCAGTACGGGACCAGTACGGGACCAGTACGGGACCAGTACGGGACCAGTACTGGACCAGAACGGGACCGAGTACGGAACCGAGTACGGGACCAGTACGGAACCAGTACGGGACCGAGTACGGAACCGAGTACGGAACCAAGTACGGGACCGAGTACGAGTACGGGACCGGGTACGGGACCGGGTACGGGACCAGTATGGGACCAGTACGGGACCAGTACGGGACCAGTACGGGACCAGTACGGGACCAATACGGGACCAGTACGGGACCAGTACGGGACCAGTACGGGACCAGTACGGGACCAGTACGTGACCAGCACAGGACCAGCACGGTACCAGTACGAGACCGAGTACGGAACCGAGTACGGAACAGAGTACGGGACCAGTACGGGACCAGTACGGGGTACGGAACCGAGTACGGAACAGAGTACGCGACCAGTACGGGACCAGTACGGGACCGAGTACTGGACCAGAACGGGTCCAGTACGGGACCAGTACGGGATCGAGTACGGGACCGGTTACGGGACCAGTACGGAACCAGTACGGGACCAGTACGGGACCAGTAAGGGACCGAGTACAGGACCAGTACGGGACCGAGTACGGGACCAGCAAGGGACCAGTACGGGCCCAGTACGGGACCAGTACGGGACCGAGTACGGAACCGAGTACGGGACTAGTACGGGACCCAGTACGGAATCGAGTACGGGACCGAGTACGGGACCAGTACGGGACCAGAACGGGACCAGTACGGAACCAGTACGGGATCGAGTACGGAACCGAGTACGGAACCAAGTACGGAACCCAGTACGGAATCGAGTACGGGACCGAGTACGAGTACGGGACCGAGTACGGGACCAGTACGGGACCAGTACGGGACCAGAACGGGACCAGTACAGGACCAGTACGGGACCAGTACAGGAGCAGTACATGACCGAGTACGGGACCAGTACAGGACAAGTACGGGACCAGTACGGGACCAGTACGGGACCGAGTACGGGACCGAGTACGGAACCCAGTACGGAATCGAGTACGGGACCGAGTACGAGTACGGGACCAGTACGGGACCAGTACGGGACCAGTACGGGACCAGTACGGGACCAGTACGGAACCGAGTACGGAACCCAGTACGGAATCGAGTACGGGACCGAGTACGAGTACGTGACCAGTACGGGACCGAGTACGGAACCGAGTACGGAACCCAGTACGGAATCGAGTACGGGACCGAGTACGAGTACGGGACCAGTACGGGACCAGTACGGGACCAGTACGGGACCAGTACGGGACCAGTACGGGACCAGTACGGGACCAGTACGGGACCAGTACGGGACCAGTACGGGACCAGTACGGGACCGAGTACGGAACCGAGTACGGGACCAGTACGGGACCGAGTACGGAACCGAGTACGGGACCATTACGGAACCAGTACGGGACCGAGTACGGAACCGAGTACGGAACCGAGTACGGAACCGAGTACGGAACAGAGTACGCGACCAGTACGGGACCAGTACGGGACCGAGTACTGGACCAGTACGGGACCAGTACGGGACCAGTACGGGACCAGTACGGGACCAGTACGGGACCAGTACGGGACCAGTACGGGACCAGTACGGGACCAGTACGGGACCAGTACTGGACCACAACGGGACCGTGTACGGAACCGAGTACGGGACCAGTACGGAACCAGTACGGGACCGAGTACGGAACCGAGTACTGAACCAAGTACGGAACCCAGTACGGAATCGAGTACGGGACCGAGTACGAGTACGGGACCGGGTACGGGACCAGTATGGGACCAGTACGGGACCAGTACGGGACCAGTACGGGACCAGTACGGGACCAGTACGGGACCAGTACGGGACCAGTACGGGACCAGTACGGGACCAGTACGGGACCAGTACGGGACCAGTACGGGACCAGTACGTGACCAGCACAGGACCAGCACGGTACCAGTACGAGACCGAGTACGGAACCGAGTACGGAACAGAGTACGGGACCAGTACGGGACCAGTACGGGGTACGGAACCGAGTACGGAACAGAGTACGCGACCAGTACGGGACCAGTACGGGACCTGAGTACTGGACCAGAACGGGTCCAGTACGGGACCAGTACGGGATCGAGTACGGGACCGGTTACGGGACCAGTACGGGACCAGTACGGGACCAGTACGGGACCAGTACGGGACCAGTACGGGACCAGTACGGGACTAGTACGGGACCGAGTACGGAACCGAGTACGGAACAGAGTACGGAACCGAGTACGGAACAGAGTACGGGACCAGTACGGGACCAGTACGGGACCAGTACGGGACCAGTACGGGACCAGTACGGGACCAGTACGGGACCAGTACGGGACCAGTACGGGACCAGTACGGGACCAGTACGGGACCAGTACGGAACCGAGTACGGGACCATTACGGAACCAGTACGGGACCGAGTACGGAACCGAGTACGGAACCGAGTACGGAACCGAGTACGGAACAGAGTACGGGACCAGTACGGGACCAGTACGGGACCAGTACGGGACCAGTACGGGACCGAGTACGGAACCGAGTACGGAACAGAGTACGCGACCAGTACGGGACCAGTACGGGACCGAGTACTGGACCAGAACGGGTCCAGTACGGGACCAGTACGGGACCGAGTACGGGACCGAGTACGGGACCAGTACGGAACCAGTACGGGACTAGTACGGGACCAGTACGGGACCAGTACGGGACCGAGTACAGGACCAGTACGGGACCGAGTACGGGACCAGTAAGGGACCAGTACGGGCCCAGTACGGGACCAGTTCGGGACCGAGTACGGAACCGAGTACGGGACTAGTACGGGACCCAGTACGGAATCGAGTACGGGACCGAGTACGGGACCAGAACGGGACCAGTACGGAACCAGTACGGGATCGAGTACGGAACCGAGTACGGAACCAAGTACGGAACCCAGTACGGAATCGAGTACGGGACCGAGTACGAGTACGGGACCGAGTACGGGACCAGTACGGGACCAGTACGGGACCAGAACGGGACCAGTACAGGACCAGTACGGGACCAGTACAGGACCAGTACATGACCGAGTACGGGACCAGTACAGGACAAGTACGGGACCAGTACGGGACCAGTACGGGACCGAGTACGGGACCGAGTACGGAACCCAGTACGGAATCGAGTACGGGACCGAGTACGAGTACGTGACCAGTACGGGACCGAGTACGGAACCGAGTACGGAACCCAGTACGGAATCGAGTACGGGACCGAGTACGAGTACGGGACCAGTACGGGACCAGTACGGGACCAGTACGGGACCAGTACGGGACCAGTACGGGACCAGTACGGGACCAGTACGGGACCAGTA
>NW_001845307.1:0-3223 GCF_000001215.4 Drosophila melanogaster | reverse complement strand
ACCATATTTAGTTTCAGAAATAGGAGATAATGACAACATTACAATTATAGGAAATAAAAATAAAAAACAGATAGTCCATAAAGATAGGTTAAAAATTTTTAATTCATAATACATTTTGTTTGGTTGGCCAACCACAAATAAAAAACCACAAATAAAAAACCACAAATAAAAAACCACAAATAAAAAACCACAAATAAAAAACCACAAATAAAAAACCACAAATAAAAAACCACAAATAAAAAATCACAAATAAAATAAAAACCAATAAAAACATTATAATACAAAACTTTTACTTTGCAAAATATAATGAAAATATATATATTTTTTTTAATATCTCTTTAATCATTCATTTCAAATATTAATGTACATTTAAAAAAAAAAAAAAAAAATTATTATATACTTGAAAATAACTTCATGTTATTACGTTATTTTTCAAAAGGAGGGAGATGTAGTATATACGAACATAATAACAATAATAATAACAATAATAATAATAATATTAATAATAATTATAATATGAATCATAATAATAAGTCAACTAATAAGTAAACTTAGGACCACCCTAATTCCTTAGGGTCACCCTAGTAGATCTTTAGATACACCCTAATACTAAATATGCGAATTCAGCATGTACGCCTTTAGGGGTCGCACTCGACTCCCATTGGTTATCGAGTATGAACTTCATACTTACATATTGCAGAATTTGCTAGTGTCAGCACTTGGCTGTCACAAGAGATCTGCCTGTAGACCACACTAAGATCAGTTATAAATCAGGAATAGATCTGGAATGTACACTCGCTTAATAAAAACCAAATAAAGATAAAATGACCAACTGCGTTTTGAGACTTTATTAACTACATCAGAAGTAATTGGAATTCTAATTAACTACAATTATAATCGTTAACTTCATGCACACGTGAACACTGTCACGGTCGCCATGTAATTGTTTTAAAAATATAACAGGTATAGATGTAAAAGATTTGGTTTCCGAGCTCAGAACCTCTGCTCTGTTTGAATCTGTTTATTCGAATGATCAAAGTGTGCTGAAGTTGGGTTCAGCTAACCCGCACATACATTGCTTATATCTATGTATTCTTACTTACATTTATACATATACATATGCATGCAGAAGGCATTGACCACTTGAGCTGCAAAGTGCATGCTCAGCATTCCCACGCTCCGCGATCGGCTTATGTATAAGCGTTAGATCGTATTACTGGGGCGCTGGAGTGCTTACGTAGTTTTTGGTGGTCTTTTTGTATATTTGTATATTTATATTTATTATGACAAAGTGTCACAATGTATTGACGCTATGTTATACCCAATCATCTATTGTATTCTTAGGGTAGATTAGTCCAATATGCTACACTGGCTTTTACAGCTGTTGTAGTGCTGTATTTATTTGCTAAGGATTGGCTGAGACCTTCACTGATATAGGCGCCTTCAAGGGCCTTTGTCAGTTTCTCCACCTCTTGGGTGTATTGGTTGGCCGTTTTATGTTTCTGTTGCAGATTGAGAAGTTTGGCAGATATAACTTCTACCGATTCTCCTTTTACTGCACTTGACAGTTGGGTAATGATTGCAGGGATTGTCTGCTCATTACTTATAAGGTTTCTTACATGGCCTTTAGGTTTAGTTTTTATTAGGCTTATTTCTGTCGTTTCATGTGTGCTCTTTAAGCTATCTAGTAGACCTAGAGCATCCAAAAAACTTTGTAGATTTTCTGGTTTACCATCAAACTCTGGTATCAGAGATGTGGCTAGCCTGATAAATTCTGTGCCATTTCAGAAATTGTTATTGGTTCAGATTTAAATTCAATTCGGTCGCTTCCTTCTAGCGTTTCAATGTCACTATCGGACTCAGCGCCGCTTGATTGAACAGATTCGTCTAGTTCTTTGAACTGGTCTGTGTTGAATTCAACCAATTGACTTAGACTTTCTGGTACATCTATCAGAATATGCCTTCTTTTTCTGATGTTATTTAATCTTGTGTTTAGAGATTTTATAACCCTCAAACATTTGTTATTATGCTCAGATGTGAGCCTATTTGCATATTTATTTACTAGTGTAACTATATTATTATATTCTCCTACTAATATCTCTATATGATTTTTCAAAGTTTCGGATTTTATTACTGCGTCTCTATTGATACATTTATAAGACTTATCGAACCTGAAGCGAAATTCGTCTATTCGTATCGCTATTTCGCTCCATTCCATTCTTGTCGTTAAAAAAAAGTTTTTATTAAGCTTTCTTCTAATCCATATTATTTTTTTTTTTAAATCTGGTCTAAACGATTTGCCCTATTTATATAACATCTTTTGATGATCTTGTTATGCTTAACATAAATTGTAAGCAGAAATTGTAGAAGTAGTACTATTGTAATGATCAGCAATAAGATCCACAACGCATTTATATCGTCTGTGTGATCTATAATTTTTACGTTATTAACTACGTTGGCAGTATTGTCCTTTGCCTCACTAGAATCGGCTAAACCATCCCTTTTTTTTTGTTTATTTTCAATGAAACGTTTTTTTTTCTATTTATGAGTTTTTTCTCATTATTATGATATTAATTTATTCTTCTAGAAAATCAAAAATAAAAAAAAATGTTTACGTTTAATGAAGATAAGAATTGTTATATTCTGTCATTGAAAAAAAATTTTTTTTTGCAGCTGAATACATATATACTCAGTAGCGGAGACGTGGAAATATTAGTTGTTAATAAATGTGGTTGGCTCACATATTTGTTTACAATATAAAAAAAATTTGTCCAACCGCATTGTTAGTAAAAAACCTAACAGATATTAGTGTTTTTCAAGCAGCGGTTTCCCGCATCGGCTTGGGTTTAGAAATTAAAATTAAGGCAAATTGGGGCATTGGCATTTATTTATGCAGCCCGTTTGCGTTGTTTCGCACCTTGCGAAATCTTGCTTTCGATGTCCTCAAGACGCTCTTTGTAGCGTTGTCGGGATGCCTCGTCTCTGGCCAACTGGGTCATTTCCTTAACCAGTCGGCGTTGTTTAAGTAGCTTTACCCTTTTTCCGGAGCGTTTGTGCTTCTTTGGTTCCTTCCTTTCCTGCCTTGCCCGGTACTCAGCTATTGTGAGTGGGCGTGGTCCATCTGCAGGATTTTGCTGCAGAGCTTCTTCCAACGTTGGCAAGTCCCTTTGTGTCGTGGGCTGTGCGCTTGAGAATTGTGGCTCTTCCGTCATCAATTATTATG
>NW_001845099.1:0-5026 GCF_000001215.4 Drosophila melanogaster | reverse complement strand
ATTTATTGTTTTTGTGTACCAGGTTTAAATAATCTTTAGTAGGTATCTCCTGTTTATCTGGTACTTGAAATCGGAAAATCACCCATTTTGACCGCTTAAAATGACATAACTTAGTCAATTTATTGTTTTTGTGTACCAGGTTTAAATAATCTTTAGTAGGTATCTTCTCTTTGTCTGGTACTTGAAATCGGAGAATCCCCCATTCAAATTATTTTTGGGTACCAGGTAACCTTAATATGCGGAGGGTATCTTTTGTTCGTCTGGTATTTGAAATCGAAAAATTACCCATTTTGACCGCGTAAAATGACACAACTTAGTCAATTTATTGTTTTTGTGTACCAGGTTTAAATAATCTTTAGTAGGTATCTTCTGTTTATCTGGTACTTGAAATCGGA
This sequence comes from Drosophila melanogaster, assembly GCF_000001215.4. Taxonomy (NCBI): domain Eukaryota; kingdom Metazoa; phylum Arthropoda; class Insecta; order Diptera; family Drosophilidae; genus Drosophila; species Drosophila melanogaster. The sequence continues at coordinate 4,631 of NW_001845099.1, read as the reverse complement.
AAATCACCCATTTTGACCGCTTAAAATGACATAACTTAGTCAATTTATTGTTTTTGTGTACCAGGTTTAAATAATCTTTAGTAGGTATCTTCTCTTTGTCTGGTACTTGAAATCGGAAAATCCCCCATTCAAATTATTTTTGGGTACCAGGTAACCTTAATATGCGGAGGGTATCTTTTGTTCGTCTGGTATTTGAAATCGAAAAATTACCCATTTTGACCGCGTAAAATGACACAACTTAGTCAATTTATTGTTTTTGTGTACCAGGTTTAAATCATGTGTAGAAGGTATCTTCAGTTCGTCTATTACTTGAAATCGGAAATTCACCCATTTTGACCGCGTAGAATTTCATAACTTGGTCAAATTATTTTGGGTACCAGGTGAACTTAATCTGCGGAAGGTGTATTCTGTTCGTTTGGTATTTGAAATCGGAAAATTGCCCATTTAAACCGCTTAAAATTACATAACTTAGTCAATTTATTGTTTTTGTGTACCAGGTTTAAATAATCTGTAGAAGGTATCTTCTGTGTGTCTGGTACTTGAAATCGGAAAATCACCCATTTTGACCGCTTAAAATGTAAAACTTAGGCAATTTACTGTTTTTACTTACCAGTTGAACAGAATCTCTAGGTGTCTTCTGTTCGCCTGGTACTTGAAATCGGAAAATCACCCATTTTGACCGCTTAAAATGACATAACTTAGTCAATTTATTGTTTTTGTGTACCAGGTTTAAATAATCTTTAGTAGGTATCTTCTGTTTATCTGGTATTTGTAATCGGAAAATCACCAATTTTGACCGCTTAAAATGACATAATTAAGTCAATTTATTGTTTTTGTGTACCAGGTTTAAATAATCTTTAGTAGGTATCTTCAGTTCGTCTATTACTTGAAGTCGGAAATTCACCCATTTTGACCGCGTAGAATTTCATAACTTGGTCAAATTATTTTGGGTACCAGGTGAACTTAATCTGCGGAAGGTGTATTCTGTTCGTTTGGTATTTGAAATCGGAAAATTGCCCATTTAGACCGCTTAAAATTACATAACTTAGTCAATTTATTGTTTTTGTGTACCAGGTTTAAATATTCTTTAGTAGGTATCTCCTGTTTATCTGGTACTTGAAATCGGAAAATCACCCATTTTGACCGCTTAAAATTACATAACTTAGTCAATCTATTGTTTTTGTGTACCAGGTTTAAATAATCTTTAGTAGGTATCTTCTATTTATCTGGTACTTGAAATCGGAAAATCACCCATTTCGACCGCTTAAAATCACACAACTTTGTCAATTTATTGTTTTTGTGTACCAGGTTTAAATAATCTTTAGTAGGTATCTTCTGTTCATCTGGTACTTGAAATCAGAAAATCACCCATTTTGACCGCCTAAAATTTAATAACTTGGTCAACTTATAGTTTTTGGGCACTAGGTGAACTTAATCTCTACAAAGTATCTTCTGTTCGCTTTGTACTCGAAATCGTAAAATTACCCATTTGACCGCTTAATATGTAAAACTTAGGCAATTTACTGTTTTTGCGTACCAGTTGAACAGAATCTCTAGAAGGTATCTTCTGTTCGCCTGGTACTTGAAAGCGGAAAATCACCCATTTTGACCGCTTAAAATTACACAACTTAGTCAATTTATTGTTTTTGTGTACCAGGTTTAAATAATCTTTGGTAGTTATCATCTGTTTATCTGGTACTTGAAATCGGAAATTCACCCATTTTGACCGCTTAAAATGACATAACTTAGTCAATTTATTGTTTTTGTGTACCAGGTTTAAATAATCTGTAGAAGGTATCTTCTGTGTGTCTGGTACTTGAAATCGGAAAATCACCCATTTTGACCGCTTAAAATGTAAAACTTAGGCAATTTACTGTTTTTGCTTACCAGTTGAACAGAATCTCTAGGTGTCTTCTGTTCGCCTGGTACTTGAAATCGGAAAATCACCCATTTTGACCGCTTAAAATGACATAACTTAGTCAATTTATTGTTTTTGTGTACCAGGTTTAATTAATCTTTAGTAGGTATCTTCTGTTTATCTGGTATTTGAAATCGGAAAATCACCAATTTTGACCGCTTAAAATGACATAATTTAGTCAATTTATTGTTTTCTGTACCAGGTTTAAATAATCTGTAGAAGGTTCTTCTGTTCATCTGCTACTTGAAATCAGAAAATCACCCATTTTGACCGCCTAAAATTTAATAACTTGGTCAACTTATAGTTTTTGGGCACTAGGTGAACTTAATCTCTACAAAGTATCTTCTGTTCGCTTTGTACTCGAAATCGTAAAATTACCCATTTTGACCGCTTAATATGTAAAACTTAGGCAATTTACTGTTTTTGCGTACCAGTTGAACAGAATCTCTAGAAGGTATCTTCTGTTCGCCTGGTACTTGAAAGCGGAAAATCACCCATTTTGACCGCTTAAAATGACATAACTTAGGCAATTTATTGTTTGTGTGTACCAGGTTTAAATAATCTTTAGTAGTTATCTTCTGTTTATCTGGTACTTGAAATCGGGAATTCACCCATTTTGACCGCTTAAAATGACATAACTTAGTCAATTTATTGTTTTTGTGTACCAGGTTTAAATAATCCTTAGTAGGTATCTTCAGTTCGTCTATTACTTGAAATCGGAAATTCACCCATTTTGACCGCGTAGAATTTCATAACTTGGTCAAATTATTTTGGGTACCAGGTGAACTTAATCTGCGGAAGGTGTATTCAGTTCGTTTGGTATTTGAAATCGGAAAATTGCCCATTAAGACCACTTAAAATTTCATAACTTATTCAATTTATTGTTTTTGTGTACCAGGTTTAAATAATCTTTAGTAGGTATCTCCTGTTTATCTGGTACTTGAAATCGGAAAATCACCCATTTTGACCGCTTAAAATGACATATCATGACATGAAAATCCCCCATTCAAATTATTTTTGGGTACCAGGTAACCTTAATATGCGGAGGGTATCTTTTGTTCGTCTGGTATTTGAAATCGGAAAATCACCCATTTTGACCGCGTAAAATGACACAACTTAGTCAATTTATTGTTTTTGTGTACCAGGCTTAAATAATCTTTAGTAGGTATCTTCTGTTCATCTGGTACTTGAAATCAGAAAATCACCCATTTTGACCGCCTAAAATTTAATAACTTGGTCAACTTATAGTTTTTGGGCACTAGGTGAACTTAATCTCTACAAAGTATCTTCTGTTCGCTTTGTACTCGAAATCGTAAAATTACCCATTTTGACCGCTTAATATGTAAAACTTAGGCAATTTACTGTTTTTGCGTACCAGTTGAACAGAATCTCTAGAAGGTATCTTCTGTTCGCCTGGTACTTGAAAGCGGAAAATCACCCATTTTGACCGCTTAAAATGACATAACTTTTTCAATTTATTGTTTTTGTGTACCATCTGTAGAAGGTATCTTCTGTTTGTCTGGTGCTTGAAATCGGAAAATCACCCATTTTGACCGCGTAAAATGTAAAACTTAGGCAATTTACTGTTTTTGCGTACCAGTTGAACAGAATCTCTAGAAGGTGTCTTCTGTTCGCCTGGTAATTGAAATCGAAAAATCACCCATTTTGACCGCTTAAAATGACATAACTTAGTCAATTTATTGTTTTTGTGTACCAGGTTTAAATAATCTTTAGTAGGTATCTTCTGTTTATCTGGTATTTGAAATCACCAATTTTGACCGCTTAAAATGACATAATTTAGTCAATTTATTGTTTTCTGTACCAGGTTTAAATAATCTGTAGAAGGTATCTTCTGTGTGTCTGGTACTTGAAATCGGAAAATCAACCATTTTGACCGCTTAAAATGTAAAACTTAGGCAATTTACTGTTTTTGCGTACCAGTTGAACAGAATCTCTAGAAGGTATCTTCTGTTCGCCTGGTACTTGAAAGCGGAAAATCACCCATTTCGACCGCTTAAAATGACACAACTTAGTCAATTTATTGTTTTTGTGTACCAGGTTTAAATAATCTGTAGATCTTGAAATCGGAAAATCACCCATTTTGACCGCTTAAAATGTAAAACTTAGGCAATTTACTGTTTTTGCTTACCAGTTGAACAGAATCTCTAGGTGTCTTCTGTTCGCCTGGTACTTGAAATCGGAAAATCACCCATTTTGACCGCTTAAAATGACATAACTTAGTCAATTTATTGTTTTTGTTTACCAGGTTTAAATAATCTTTAGTAGGTATCTTCTCTTTGTCTGGTACTTGAAATCGGAAAATCCCCCATTCAAATTATTTTTGGGTACCAGGTAACCTTAATATGCGGAGGGTATCTTTTGTTCGTCTGGTATTTGAAATCGGAAAATTACCCATTTTGACCGCTTAAAATGACACAACTTAGTCAATTTATTGTTTTTGTGTACCAGGTTTAAATAATCTTTAGTAGGTATCTTCTGTTCATCTGGTACTTGAAATCAGAAAATCACCCATTTTGACCGCCTAAAATTTAATAACTTGGTCAACTTATAGTTTTTGGGCACTAGGTGAACTTAATCTCTACAAAGTATCTTCTGTTCGCTTTGTACTCGAAATCGTAAAATTACCCATTTTGACCGCTTAATATGTAAAACTTAGGCAATTTACTGTTTTTGCGTACCAGTTGAACAGAAT
>NW_001845642.1:0-2295 GCF_000001215.4 Drosophila melanogaster | reverse complement strand
CAGATTTGGAGTCGTCGAATTGGCAATTAGATAAGTATTTTGTTTAATTAAATAATTCCCACTATTAGCTTGTGCTTCCTTGTTTCAGTATTTGCGGTCTTGGAGAAAGGAGTTGCGTGGTTGTCGTCAGTAGGATAGAGCTGCATATTAGCATCTACTAGTATGCCTGTCTGGTTTGCTAATTTTAGATTGTCCTTTTGTTTGTTTTGTTTTATATACTTATTTATTTTCCTTTCATTGCGGGTTAGCGGAAGTTCATTGAAAGTATTATACTGAGGAAAAGTATACATTTTGTGGACGGATTTTGCAGCTTTTTAATGTGGCGTCAGCTCCGCGCTGGTGATCCTTATTAATGCAGTGGCAACAGGAGGTGGAGACGGCGTTGTAAAATTGTCCATTTTTTGTGTTTATAATGCAAAAGTTGGCGATTTTGTTTTGCTTTTGCAAGGCCCGTCTCCTGTTGTCGAGTTGAAGGATTTACTTGTGTGTCGTCAGCAGGATGGAGTCACATATTTGTATCTGTTAATTTGCCTGTCTGGTTTGCTATTTTCTGTGTCCTTTTCATATCGATCTATCTATTCATATTTTATGTTTCGTACGGATCAGCTGGAGTGCGTTGTCATAGGCTTGTTCGTCCGGGTGCGTTAAGGTGAGTGTGTTGTTTACATTTTTGTGCCATTATTTTTCCAAATAAATTAAGCTGCGTCGAGGAAGGTTATGACGGTGAAGGAATTTAAAAGCAGACCGACGTGCGCTTTTCTATTGGATATATTTGTTAAAGTATATTTAAGTAGTTGTAAGATTTAATTGGATGTATCCATGTCAAGATTGTTATTTCTTCCTTGTATGATTAAGGCCATTAAAATGTCAATTTTCTTTTCTAAATTGTCGACTCTATTAGCTAAAGTTGTTGTGGGGTCGTCCGAGAGGCCTTTTTGTAAGTAGGGATGTTGTTTGCCGCCAGCTTTTGTTTTTCCGACTTATAAGCAGGGCACCCTTTATACGCGCTAATATGCTGCCCAGAGCAATTTACGCAGGTGGCGGGGGTGGTTCTTGGCTTGGTGCAACAGGAGGACAGGTGTTCGCCAGCGCATTTCATGCATCTTGGCGGCCTCGTGCAAGAGTAATCCCGGGTTTATTGATGCTGCAGGCGAGGGCCGGCGGGGGGGTCCATTTCTGGCTTTGGATTCCTCGTAAACAGATTGAGCTGCCTTGCTCTTGAAAACGGGAGTGATGAGCGGCGGAAAAATGCTGGGAGTTACAAAGTTGGAAGTCGCGCATAATTTTTTATTGGGCGTCTTAAAGTTGGAGCAGTCCAGATCGTCATTTGTCCGCTTGCCTGGAGTTTTCGTTAGAGGTGCCGGGACATAGGGCGCCGCAAAAATTGAACCCGTGCCAGCAACCACATCCGAAAAACTCATAGGCTGCTCGTCTGGGCTTCGGGAGGATGATGATTTAAATAAATCCCGCTTGGCTGCAGGCCGGCTTAGGATGCGGGCTGCTGGTAAATTCACCACAGTGGGCATGGTGCTGGATTTGGGGTTTAAATTTAAATTTAAATCATCCTGAGTGGAAGGGCATAAAGAAGCGCTCTTTTTGTGAGGGGAGATGCTTTTTTTCCCAGTATTTCTAGTGGGATTGGTGGTGGGTTTCCTATTTAGACTTAGATTAGTAACGTCCGGCTTGGGTTTGAAAATCGACCAAAAAGCGTTGATAGTTGTGCAAGGCCTTTCCTCTTGCTTGCGTTCGTCAATTTGTATAAGTGGGGAGAATATTTCCCCACTGTCATTAACATTGGCTTTTTTGGAGCGTGCGTCGGTATTGGCAAGCGCGGGACATTTTGAGTGGCTTTCTAAGCTTATGTGGATTTGCTAGTGTGTGTGTGTGCATGAGAAGGAGGGGAAGAAGCATTTGGTCCAATTTTGGTGGAAGAGCTGAGATTTTTCTCTAGTGGCTGCAACAGTATTAGTGAGCGAGAGGGGGTCTTTTTGGGCATTATTGGTGTTTGTCTTCTCTTTCCCCTTATGTGAAAGGGAATTAACAATTTTTATGGCAGCCTCTGAAGAGTTTTTTGGACTTTTATTTGCTTGGCTAGGGGACAATTGCTTCTGATTAATAATGGTTGTATTAATCTGAGAATTGTCAGATCCGTGGGACATGGGCGATATATTGAGGTAGAACGGGGAAGATCGCTTTTCTGGGCTTGAGGAAATTGAAAGTACCTCATCGTCAGAAAATAGGTTGTCGGACATGGACATGTTGGTTTTTATTATGTTAAAACGATACTTGTAAAGG
>NW_001845357.1:0-3013 GCF_000001215.4 Drosophila melanogaster | reverse complement strand
GCTTATAATGTAAAACTTAGGCAATTTACTGTTTTTGCTTACCAGTTGAACAGAATCTCTAGAAGGTGTCTTCTGTTCGCCTGGTACTTGAAATCGAAAAATCACCCATTTTGACCGCTTAAAATGACATAACTTAGTCAATTTATTCTTTTTGTGTACCAGGTTGAAATAATCTGTAGAAGGTATCTTGAGTTCGCCTATTACTTGAAATCGGAAATTCACCCATTTTGACCGCTTAAAATGACATAACTTAGTCAATTTATTGTTTTTGTGTACCAGGTTTAAATAATCTGTAGAAGGTATCTTCTGTTTGTCTGGTACTTGAAATCGGAAAATCACCAATTTTGATCGCTTAAAATGTAAAACTTAGGCAATTTACTGTTTTTGCGTACCAGTTGAACAGAATCTCTAGAAGGTATCTTCCGTTCGCCCGGTACTTGAAATCGAAAAATCACCCATTTGACCGCTTAAAATGACATAACTTAGTCAATTTATTGTTTTTGTGTACCAGGTTTAAATAATCTGTAGAAGGTATCTTCTGTTTGTCTGGTACTTGAAATCGGAAAATCACCAATTTTGACCGCTTATAATGTAAAACTTAGGCAATTTACTGTTTTTGCTTACCAGTTGAACAGAATCTCTAGAAGGTGTCTTCTGTTCGTCTGGTACTTGAAATCGAAAAATCACCCATTTTGACCGCTTAAAATGGCATAACTTAGTCAATTTATTCTTTTTGTGTACCAGGTTAAAATAATCTGTAGAAGGTATCTTGAGTTCGCCTATTACTTGAAATCGGAAATTCACCCATTTTGACCGCTTAAAATGACATAACTTAGTCAATTTATTGTTTTTGTGTACCAGATTTAAATAATCTGTAGAAGGTATCTTCTGTTTGTCTGATACTTGAAATCGGAAAATCACCCATTTTGACCGCTGTCAATTTACTGTTTTTGCGTACCAGTTGAACAGAATCTCTAGAAGGTATCTTCCGTTCGCCCGGTACTTGAAATCGAAAAATCACCCATTTGACCGCTTAAAATGACATAACTTAGTCAATTTATTGTTTTTGTGTACCAGGTTTAAATAATCTGTAGAAGGTATCTTTTGTTTGTCTGGTACTTGAAATCGGAAAATCACCAATTTTGACCGCTTATAATGTAAAACTTAGGCAATTTACTGTTTTTGCTTACCAGTTGAACAGAATCTCTAGAAGGTGTCTTCTGTTCGTCTGGTACTTGAAATCGAAAAATCACCCATTTTGACCGCTTAAAATGGCATAACTTAGTCAATTTATTCTTTTTGTGTACCAGGTTAAAATAATCTGTAGAAGGTATCTTGAGTTCGCCTATTACTTGAAATCGGAAATTCACCCATTTTGACCGCTTAAAATGACATAACTTAGTCAATTTATTGTTTTTGTGTACCAGGTTTAAATAATCTGTAGAAGGTATCTTCTGTTCTCCTGGTACTTGAAATCGGAAAATCACCAATTTTGACCGCTTATAATGTAAAACTTAGGCAATTTACTGTTTTTGCTTACCAGTTGAACAGAATCTCTAGAAGGTGTCTTCTGTTCGCCTGGTACTTGAAATCGAAAAATCACCCATTTTGACCGCTTAAAATGACATAACTTAGTCAATTTATTGTTTTTGTGTACCAGATTTAAATAATCTGTAGAAGGTATCTTGAGTTCGCCTATTACTTGAAATCGGAAATTCACCCATATTGACCGCTTAAAATGACATAACTTAGTCAATTTATTGTTTTTGTGTACCAGGTTTAAATAATCTGTAGAAGGTATCTTTTGTTTGTCTGGTACTTGAAATCGGAAAATCACCAATTTTGACCGCTTATAATGTAAAACTTAGGCAATTTACTGTTTTTGCTTACCAGTTGAACAGAATCTCTAGAAGGTGTCTTCTGTTCGCCTGGTACTTGAAATCGAAAAATCACCCATTTTGACCGCTTAAAATGACATAACTTAGTCAATTTATTCTTTTTGTGTACCAGGTTTAAATAATCTGTAGAAGGTATCTTGAGTTCGCCTATTACTTGAAATCGGAAATTCACCCATATTGACCGCTTAAAATGACATAACTTAGTCAATTTATTGTTTTTGTGTACCAGGTTTAAATAATCTGTAGAAGGTATCTTCTGTTTATCTGGTACTTGAAATCGGAAAATCACCCATTTTGACCGCTTAAAATGACATAACTTAGTCAATTTATTGTTTTTGTGTACCAGGTTTAAATAATCTGTAGAAGGTATCTTCTGTTTGTCTGGTACTTGAAATCGGAAAATCACCCATTTTGACCGTTTAAAATGTTAAACTTAGGCAATTTACTGTTTTTGCTTACCAGTTGAACAGAATCTCTAGAAGGTGTCTTCTGTTCGCCTGGTACTTGAAATCGAAAAATCACCCATTTTGACCGCTTAAAATGACATAACTTAGTCAATTTATTGTTTTTGTGTACCAGGTTTAAATAATCTGTAGAAGGTATCTTCTGTTTGTCTGGTACTTGAAATCGGAAAATCACCAATTTTGACCGCTTATAATGTAAAACTTAGGCAATTTACTGTTTTTGCTTACCAGTTGAACAGAATCTCTAGAAGGTGTCTTCTGTTCGCCTGGTACTTGAAATCGAAAAATCACCCATTTTGACCGCTTAAAATGACATAACTTAGTCAATTTATTGTTTTTGTGTACCAGGTTTAAATAATCTGTAGAAGGTATCTTCTGTTCGCCTGGTACTTGAAATCGAAAAATCACCCATTTTGACCGCTTAAAATGACATAACTTAGTCAATTTATTCTTTTTGTGTACCAGGTTAAAATAATCTGTAGAAGGTATCTTGAGTTCGCCTATTACTTGAAATCGGAAATTCACCCATTTTGACCGCTTAAAATGACATAACTTAGTCAATTTATTGTTTTTGTGTACAAGGTTTAAATAATCTGTAGAAGGTATCTTCTGTTTGTCTGGTTCTTGAAATCGGAAAATCACCCATTTGAC
>NW_001845287.1:0-3313 GCF_000001215.4 Drosophila melanogaster | reverse complement strand
ATAGAATAGAACATAATACGAATAGAATAGAATAGAACAGAATAGAATCGAATAGATTAGAATAGAATAGCATAAAATAGAATAGAATAGAATAGAATAGAATAGAATAGAATAGAATGGAATGAAATAGAATAGAATAGAATAGAATATATAGAATAGAATAGATTATATAGAATAGAATAGAATATATAGAATAGAATAGAATATGATATAATATAATACAATAGAATATAATATAATACAATAGAATATTATGGGTTACAAAAAGCAGAATATAATATAGAATAGGATAGAATATAGTAGAATAGAATAGAATATAATATAATATAATAGAATAGAATAGAATAGAATATAATATAATATAATACAATAGAATATTATGGGTTACAAAGAACAGAATAGAATGGAATAGAATAGAGCAGAATAGAATAGAATAGATTAGAATATAATAGAATAGAATAGCATAGAATAGAATAGAATAGAATATAACAGAATAGAATAGAATAGAATAGAATAGAATAGAATAGAACAGAATAGAATAGAATAGAATAACTTAAAATAAATAGAATACCATAGAATAGAATAGAGAAGAATAGAATACCTTAGAATAAATAGAATAGAATAACTTAGAATAAATAGAATAGAATAGAGTAGAATATAGTAGAATATAATATAATATAATACAATAGAATATTATGGGTTACAAAGAACAGAATATAATATAGAATAGAATAGAATAGAATAGAATAGAATAGAATAGAATAGAATAGAATAGAATAGAATAGAATAGAATAGAATATAATAGAAATAGAACAGAATAGAATACAATAGAATAGAATAGAATAAATTAGAATAGAATATAAAGAATAGAATATAATAGAATATGTTGGCATAGAATAGAATAGAATAAATTATATTCTATTGAATAGAATAGAGCAGAATATAATAGAATAGATTAGAATATAATAGAATAGAATAGCATAGAATAGAATAAATAGAATATAACAGAATAGAATAGAATATAATAGAATAGAACAGAATAGAATAGAATAGAATATAAAAGAATATAATATAAATAGAATAGACTACAACAGAATAGAATAGAATAGAATATAATAGAATAAAATAGAATAGAATAGAATACAATAGAATAGAATAGAGAAGAATAGAATAACTTAGAATAAATAGAATAAAATAGAATAACTTAGAATAAATAGAATAGAATAGAGTAGAATATAGTAGAATAGAATATAGTAGAATATAATATAATAGAATAGAGTAGAATAGAATAGAATAGAATAGAATAGAATAGAATAGAATGGAATAGAATAGAATAGAACATAATAGAATAGAATAGAATATAACAGAATAGAATAGAATAGAATAACTTAAAATAAATAGAATAGAATGGAATAACATAGAATAAATACTAGAACATAATAGAAAGTGGTAGAATGGAATATAATAGAATAGAATAGAATATAATAGAATAGAATAGAATAGAATAGATTAAAATAGAGTAGAATAGAATAGAATAGAATAGAAAAGAATAGAATAGAATAGACCAGAATAGAATAGAATAGAATAGAATAGAATAGAATAGAATAGAATAGAATAGAATAGAATAGAATAGAATAGAATAGAATAGAATAGAATAGAATAGAATAGAATATACCAGAATAGAATAGAATAGAATAGAATAGAATAGAATAGAATAGAATAGAATAGAATATAACAGAATAGAATAGAATAGAATAGAATAGAATAGAATAGAATAGAATATAATATAATAGAATAGAATAAATATAATATTATGGGTTACAAAGAACAGAATAGAATAGACTAGAACAGAATATAATAGAATAGAATAGAATAGAATAGAATAGAATAGAATAGAATAGAATAGAATAGAATAGAATAGAATAGAATAGAATAGAATAGAATAGAATAGAATATAATAGAATAGAATAGAATAGAATAGAATGGAATGGAATGGAATAGAATAGAATAGAATATATAGACCAGAATAGAATATAATATAATATAATCCAATAGAATATAATATAATACAATAGAATATTATGGGTTACAAAGAGCAGAATATAATATAGAATAGGATAGAATATAGTAGAATAGAATAGAATTGAATAGAATAGAATAGAATAACTTAGAATACACAGAATAGAATGGAATAACATAGAATAAATACTAGAACATAATAGAACATGGTAGAATGGAATATAACAGAATGGAGTAGAATAGAATAAAATAGAACAAAATAGAATAGAATAGAATAGAATAGAATAGAATAGAATATAGAATAATGAATAGAATATAGAATAGAACATAATAGAATAGAATAGAATAGAACAGAATAGAATAGAATAGATTAGAATAGAATAGCATAGAATAGAATAGAATAGAATAGAATAGAATAGAATAGAATAGAATAGAATGGAATGTAATAGAATAGAATAGAATAGAATATATAGAATAGAATAGAATATAGTAGAATAGAATAGAATATAATATAATATAATAGAATAGAATAGAATAGAATAGAATATAATATAATATAATACAATAGAATATTATGGGTTACAAAGAACAGAATAGAATGGAATAGAATAGAGCAGAATAGAATAGAATAGATTAGAATATAATAGAATAGAATAGCATAGAATAGAATAGAATAGAATATAACAGAATAGAATAGAATAGAATAGAACAGAATAGAATAGAATAGAATAACTTAAAATAAATAGAATAGAATAGAATACCATAGAATAGAATAGAGAAGAATAGAATAACTTAGAATAAAAAGAATAGAATAACTTAGAATAAATAGAATAGAATAGAGTAGAATATAGTAGAATATAATATAATATAATACAATAGAATATTATGGGTTACAAAGAACAGAATATAATATAGAATAGAATAGAATAGAATAGAATAGAATAGAATAGAATAGAATAGAATAGAATAGAATAGAATAAATATAATATTATGGGTTACAAAGAACAGAATAGAATAGACTAGAACAGAATAGAATAGAATAGAATAGAATAGAATAGCATAGAATAGAATAGAATAGAATAGAATAGAATAGAATAGAATAGAATAGAATGGAATGTAATAGAATAGAAAAGAATAGAATATATAGAATAGAATAGAATATAGTAGAATAGCCATAGAATATAATATAATATAATAGAATAGAATAGAATAGAATAGAATATAATATAATATAATACAATAGAATATTATGGGTTACAAAGAACAGAATATAATATAGAATAGAATAGAATAG
>NW_001845664.1:0-2234 GCF_000001215.4 Drosophila melanogaster | reverse complement strand
TAATTACAACAGAAGAGCGCAGTTCATTACAAGAATCCAGCGCAGAAGAAAATCAAATGACAGAAGTGCCATGGACACTATCAACATCACTTTCTCAATCAAGTTCAATAACAAAGAATATATTTTCGAGTCAGAGTGTAAATGAAGACAAAACTTCTCAAGAAGATACAAGGACACTATCAATTTCTGTCCCACAATCATTTGCAACAGCCAATAGTTTACTTACAGGTTCGAGTGCAGAAGAGCAAACAGCTCAAGAGGAGACATCGGAACATTCAAAATCCTTACCTCAATTAACAACAGAAGAGAGCAGTTCATTTCAAGAATCCAGTGCAGAAGAAAATCAAATGACAGAAGTGCCATGGACAGTTTTAACATCACTTTCTCAATCAAGTTCAATAACAAAGAATATATTTTCGAGTCAAAGTGTAAATGAAGACAAAACTTCTCAAGAAGATACAAGGACACTATCAATTTCTGTCCCACAATCATTTGCAACAGCCAATAGTTTACTTACAGGTTCGAGTGCAGAAGAGCAAACAGCTCAAGAGGAGACATCGGAACATTCAAAATCCTTACCTCAATTAACAACAGAAGAGAGCAGTTCATTTCAAGAATCCAGTGCAGAAGAAAATCAAATGACAGAAGTGCCATGGACAGTTTTAACATCACTTTCTCAATCAAGTTCAATAACAAAGAATATATTTTCGAGTCAAAGTGTAAATGAAGACAAAACTTCTCAAGAAGATACAAGGACACTATCAATTTCTGTCCCACAATCATTTGCAACAACCAATAGATTACTTACAGGTTCGAGTGCAGAAGAGCAAACAGCTCAAGAGGAAACATCGGAACATTCAAAATCCTTACCTCAATTAACAACAGAAGAGCGCAGTTCATTACAAGAATCCAGCGCAGAAGAAAATCAAATGACAGAAGTGCCATGGACAGTTTTAACATCACTTTCTCAATCAAGTTCAAAAACAAAGAATATATTTTCGAGTCAGAGTGTAAATGAAGACAAAACTTCTCAAGAAGATACAAGGACACTATCAATTTCTGTCCCACAATCATTTGCAACAACCAATAGATTACTTACAGGTTCGAGTGCAGAAGAGCAAACAGCTCAAGAGGAGACATCGGAACATTCAAAATCCTTACCTCAATTAACAACAGAAGAGCGCAGTTCATTACAAGAATCCAGCGCAGAAGAAAATCAAATGACAGAAGTGCCATGGACACTATCAACATCACTTTCTCAATCAAGTTCACAAGCAAAGAACATATTTTCGAGTCAGAGTTTAAATGAAGACAACATTTCTCAAGAAGATACAAGGACACCATCAATATCTGTCCCACAATCAAGTACAACAGCAAATAGATTACTTACAGGTTCGATTGCAGAAGAGCAAACAGCTCAAGAGGAAACATCGGAACATTCAAAATCCTTACCTCAATTAACAACAGAAGAGAGCAGTTCATTTCAAGAATCCAGTGCAGAAGAAAATCAAATGACAGAAGTGCCATGGACACTATCAACATCACTTTCTCAATCAAGTTCAGAACCAAAGAATATATTTTCGAGTCAGAGTTTAAATGAAGACAACATTTCTCAAGAAGATACAAGGACACCATCAATATCTGTCCCACAATCAAGTACAACAGCAAATAGATTACTTACAGGTTCGATTGCAAAAGAGCAAACAGCTCAAGAGGAGACATCGGAACTTTCAAAATCCTTACCTCAATTAACAACAGAAGAGAGCAGTTCATTTCAAGAATCCAGTGTAGAAGAAAATCAAATGACAGAAGTGCCATGGACACTATCAACATCACTTTCTCAATCAAGTTCAGAACCAAAGAATATATTTTCGAGTCCGAGTTTATATGAAGACAACATTTCTCAAGAAGATACAAGGACACTATCAATTTCTGTCCCACAATCAATTGCAACAGCCAATAGTTTACTTACAGGTTCGAGTGCAGAAGAGCAAACAGCTCAAGAGGAGACATCGGAACTTTCAAACTCCTTACCTCAATTAACAACAGAAGAAAGCAGTTCATTTCAAAAATCCAGTGCAGAAGAAAATCAAATGACAGAAGTGCCATGGACACTATCAACATCACTTTCTCAATCAAGTTCACAAGCAAAGAATATATTTTCGAGTCCGAGTTTAAATGAAGACAACATTTCTCAAGAAGATACAAGGACACTGCCAATTTCTGTCCCACAA
>NW_001845274.1:0-3389 GCF_000001215.4 Drosophila melanogaster | reverse complement strand
TTTTGGATACCTCAGTGCAAGAGTTTTTCATGTGATTGCAATATGATTTTTTTAAATTCTGCATATGAATGCACGTTCTTTAATAAGATGAGACTACGAATAATTTTTGTGTAGTTGGTATTAATGATTTCTTTATGTGCTGCTTGTATAAGTTCAAAATCATAATAATACATGGTACATGGTATTTGTAATTGAAATGGTCAAGCAAAAATTGCTTTGCTCTTTCTCTTGTCATTTTATCATAGAAGGTTGTACTAATTGATTTACCGAAATAGGTTGACTTTTCTACCTTATTTTGATCTGTTTTAACGAATATGATTTGTTTTTTAAAAATATTTATTAGTTTTTATGTTAAGTGAAAAAGCTCGCTATTGTCTTCCTCTGCTATGTTGGGTGACTTTGCTATAATGATTCTCTTCAATTTTAATTCGTGATAATGCATCAGCAACTACGTTCTGTCGTCGATAGTAAACTGAAATTCTTGTAATTTTCTTCTCCATCTTTGGAGTTTAGCATTTGGTTCTTTTAATCTATGTATCCACCTAAGAGGTTGATAGTCGCTAGCTAATTTGAATTGTTGTCCAAGTAAGTAGTGGCGAAAAGTTTTAGTTACCTACACTATGGCGAGTAATTCCATTTCTATCGCACTGTAATTTAATTCGTGTTCATTTAATGTTTTTTCACTGCTGTTTTATTTTTTATTCGCGCACTACTCAAATTTAATATTTTCAAGTCTTTTAATCAATTCGATTTTGGTGCCACTACTTGTAAGTTTGTTTTGCACGCACAGAGCTTTTAGTTCTTTTCATGTATAATTTCCAGGATTACAATTCATTAATGCCGATTTGTATTGTATTTGTATTTTTCTTTTGATACGATCACTTGGGTAGGTCCGACCACTTATGAGCTTTAGTGTGCGCTCCGAGACAGTTCAACGACGACTGACTCTTCATTTATTCAGCACGTGTGTATATAGTACGACGTGTCGCGACTCTTATAATTAGTGCTTACATTTTAATATTCCAATGGGGCTTATACTACTGTACTTATATACAATTACTACTACTTCTACACATTTATTGTTTTATGTAACCTTTCTATATCTGCTACTCCGTTTTTGGCTGTGTTTAGTCGTAACTCAATCTCCTCACTTTCAAGCCATCGCTTAAGGGCTAAGCTGGAGAATGCGCCGTCTATATCTGCTTTTAATAATATGGGCTTGCCCAATTGATTAAAAATTCGCATTAGTGCATTTCTACACTCTATCCAATCTTTTGTTTTGTTTAGATTAAACGCCTATACAACTAATAATGTGTTTGCCTTCAGATGAATAGATGTCTATTACATTCCTTCTATTCTATTCTATTTTCATTCCTTTTTTACTATGTTTTGCTATGTCAGCATAATTAGGGATAAATTTGCGGTTATAACCGGTTAGTTCCAGGAATGCTTTTACTTTACTTTACCTTTTACTTTAAGGGGGTTTGGTTTAAGTCCATTCGGAGTTACAATATGACCAAGAAAATTGGCTTCTTTTATAAGAATTCTCATTTCTTTAATTGCAATTTTAAATTTTCTTCGGACAATTTATTAAAAACTAATTGTAATGAATTTAGATGTTCACCGAGCGATGAAGAAAAAACAATTATGTCATCTAGGTAAACTAAACAATGCTTGTAGAGCAGTGGTCGAAGAATGTTATTCATGCACCTTTGAAATGTTGGGGGTAGAAACGCACCCGAGACCAAATGGTATCCGAACGTATTCGTAATGTATGCTCTTGGTGGAGAATGCACCATGAATGAATGAATTGAATCTGGGTCCATTTCTATTTGGTAGAAGCCTTTCGCTAGATGTATCTAAGTTGGCATTAATTTCTCATCTGATATTGGTATTTTTTGTCTTTGAATCTAAAAAGAATGATTTTTATTTGGGTCTGAATTATCTAATAGGTATACTTTATTATGGATTGTCCATCACTAAGCAATTTTCTGTCAATTAACAAACCATAATCTTCTGAGAAATCATGTAGATAAAATTGTTGAGGCTTGTTAAAAATATTGTTACTGGGTATGGTAATAGACTTGTTTAGTCTTATGTCACCGTTAGATGTTAAAATTTCCCATTTAGTGTTTTTAATTGGGCGACTAAAGAAATGAGGCATTTTTATTTAAGACCTTTGTGTGTTATTTCTATGTATTGGTGTTGTCCGAGGCTGGTAACCGAAAATTCTCGTTAGATTGAGACATATTTTTATTTAATTAATTCAGCCTGGGTTTGGTATTGATTGTACACTTCTTGTTCATAAAAGTGTTGATTACAGTTGTAGTCTAAGTTCGTCGATAGACATTCTTGATTGATTACGCTTGGAACTTCTCGGAAAAGGTCCTAGATGATCGATGTGTACCGTACCGAACGGGTCTGCCTTGATGTTATCGTAATGGTATTGACCCTCTTGGCAACCTCCTCGTTGCTTATACAGGGAACAACCTACGCATGATTTAATGTATCCTTTAACATAATTTCGCATACGGGGGAACCAGAATTGATTTATAATTCGGCTGATTGTTTTGTCGGTGCTCATATGTCCTGCGTTGTCGTGACATTCTACAAGAATGCGATAGCGTAACTACTTGGGTACAACCAAAAGGTGCTTGTTGTTATGTTTGCAATATAAGCGACCAAGTTCAAGGACATACTCGTCGTTCTCAGTGATCTTCTCAGCGATCATTTCGCTAGCAATTCGTTTTATTTTCTCGTCCTGCAATTGTACAGCAAACAACCAATCGGCTTCATCAATGACGGTCTTGGATATCTTTAGGTCAGCTTCTTCCATTTCACGCGAATCTTCATATGGTGCTCGGCTTAAGGCTCAATATCGAATTCTTGGATGCGTAGCCACCATCTGGCAATTCGGGGTATCAGCTCTCGTTTCTCCATCGTCGTTCTTACCGCATTATAATCAGTGATGACTCGAATTCGTTTCCCATAGACATAATACTTGAAACGTTCCAGTGACTCGACAACAGCCAAAGCTGCTATCTCGTAGCTGTGGAACTTCATTTCGCTGTATGTCGTCGATCGGCTATAATGGTCTACTGGCTTTAACTGATAATGTTCCTTTTGTAATAGAACTCCGGCTAAATCAACAGAACTAGCATCAGTATGTATTTCGTGTTCTGCGCTGACGTCGTAGCTAATAAGAACAGGCTTCGAAATAAGTTAATTGAATTCGTCTTCCTGCTGTGGTTCCCATTTAAACGGCTGGTCTTTGCGTACTATCTTGCGTAAGGGCTCGGAAATAATGGCGTATCCGGGGATAAACTTTCGAAAGTAAAGCTAAGTCCTAGGAATTTTCGTACATCCGAAACGTTCCTAAGACGTGGAAA
>NW_001845230.1:0-3646 GCF_000001215.4 Drosophila melanogaster | reverse complement strand
ACCTTCTAATAGGTATCCCACCTTTCCAATTGCAATCGTGCGTAAGTGGTTCGTGATCGGGTATAGACTTTTACCTTTGAACCACCGTAAAGATATCCCTTGAAGAAATTAACAGCCCAATGTATTCCTAACATTTTTTTCTTTGCCGTTTCGTATTGTTCTTCAGTTTTGGAAAGTGTTCTAGATATAAATGAAATTGGTCTGTTGGATTGTCTGTCGTTAGTGTGAATTCTTTATCAAAGTCTGGGTATTGGAGTATTACATCTTTGGATATCAGTGTACTGCGCAACTGTTCGAATGCTTTTATTGCTTTATCGTCTAAGTGAATCAATTTCTTTGACGACATTCCCGTCCGTCTTCCCCTCTAAGCAAATCAGTCAGTGGCTTGGCCATTGTAGCATAGCCCAGTATAAACCTCCTGTAGTATCCTGATAGCCCAAGAAAGGATCTTAATTCCTTTAAGGTCTTTGGTCTCGGATAGTTAGCTATGGTTCTACCTTTGTTGGGTTAGTCTCTATTCCTTTATCTGATATAACGAATCCTAAGAATTCTACTTTGTTCTTAAAGAACTCGCACTTGTCTAGTTGGCATTTAACGTTTGCTGCACTTAGTGTTTCAAAAATTGTTTTCAGATTTTTGCAATGAGACTCTTCGTCTTTGCTAAAAATAATAATGTCATCAATGTAAATGTAGCAAATGTTTCCTATGTGTTCCCTAAGGATGTCGTCAAGGGCGCGTTGGAATATTGAAGGGGCATTTTTTAAACCAAAGGGGAGCCTAGTAAACTCGTACTTTCCATTGTTTACGGAAAATGCTGTTTTTTCTATATCTTCCTCTTTTAATGGAATTTGGTGAAATCCGCTTTTAAGGTCTAAAACGAAAAAAGCTTGTTATTACCTACCTGTGCAATGACTCTGTTTATGTCAGGTATAGGGTATTTGTCAGGTATTGTTACATTATTCAGTTTTCTATAATCAATGACCATTCTACATTTTTTTACGTTGGAAGCATCCTGTTTTTTTGGAACGATCCCACACAGGTGAATTATATGGGGAACGCGATGGTCGTATTATGTCATTCTCTAAAAGGTCTTTAACCTGTTTGTCAACCTCAGCTTTTAAAGCCATTGGGTACTGATAAAATCTAGAGTAAACTGGTGTGTCAGTATTTTTTCGTATTTCGGCTTTCACATTTGGGAGGTAGGTCAGTTTGTCATCCGGTTCGGCAAATAAGGTTGGGTAATTTTTGAGTAAGCGATTTAATTCAAATCGCTGATTGTGTGTAAGGTTATCCAACCTTGGTATTATTACATTGACTGATTCAATTTTTTTTTCTTTAATGGGAATATTTGTGCCATTTTTTAATGCATTATTTGGTTTTTTGTGTCAATGACTGCGCCTAATATCGCGTCAAAAGTTTTGAGAGTTGGTAATAGGAAAAATTTAACTATTGTATTTAGATCGTTAAATAAATTGGCGTTTTTGCGATGAGTTATTTCTATATCGCCACCTACAGAGACAGCATTGAATATGGTTTTGTTTGGTAACGGGTTTGAGACATGTTTTGGTTGAATGTAATTTCGATTAGAGCCGGTATCAATTAATATTTTTAAGATTTCTCCACTCCTCACCTTACAATCAAAATATGGCAGTGGGGTTTTGTTGCAATCGGACGAGGTGGTGGATACGGTTGGTGTGATGGGGGTTGTGCTATCGGAGCTTGTCGAAATTGTTGCCCAAAATTATTTGGTGCTGGTCGGTATTGTGGGTGTCCAAAGTTAGCATTAAACACTCCTGCTGGCATGGGTCTGGGGGGTAGTATTGGTCTGGTTTGGTAACCCATATTACTGGGTATATGTAGTGGGCGTGGAGGCGGCCCTTGAGGTGTGCTTCTAAAAGTGTTCTGTTGAATTTTGCCCGAAACGTAATTGATATGGTAAGTCTGGTTTTCCAACTTTAGGCACAAGTGCAAAGCAGATGGCAAGTCTGTGGGTTCTTTTATGCCCAGCAACCGGGGGAGGTCGCCACGGAGACCTCGGATAAAGGTATCTAAAGCTTTATCCCTGTACAACTTGGTCATAACCAATTCTGATTCCCTGCCCAATTCCATGCAACTTATTTTATTGAGTATTAGAGACAAATGTCTGTAAACAACTTGATGGAATTCTTCAACTGTCTGAATGGGCTTTTGGAATATTGTTGTCATTTGATATTCCAAGGTGGAAATATCTCGTTTGTCTGCGTAATGTAATGTTAAGCACTTTGAGATTGCTGCCCAGTTCAACGGGACATTATAAGAATCGTGGGCAATGTCTGCGATGCCTTTTATCTTATTTCGAATTGTGTGCAAAATACCGAAATACTTTGCTGTAGCTACGGTGTGAGCATAAGTTTCTAATATTCTATCTACACTCTTTTTTCAGGAACCGAATTCAGCTGGGTCACCGGAAAAATCATGCAAAGATGATTTAGACTTTGTCTAAATCTTGTAAATTATGTTGATGTTCTGGGTTAATACCCTGGCTCTCGACATTTGCGAAATCAAAGCTAGAACTTTGACTTTGATGCAAGAGAGTTGGGAGTTGTTCGGCCAGAATCTGACGAACGATTTCGGCTAGTTGTTCGGGCTGTGCCATTATGATTCTGTTTTGTTTGTGTGTTTCTTGTCTTGCGACTTGTCTGTGTTGTTGAATTAGATTAGGTGGGTTAGGTTCTGTTCGGTTTATTGCCTCAGATTCTGTTTCTAAGTTGAGCACTGGTGGTCTAATTAAATTGTTGAAATTTGCCATAAGGGGAAATTTCCATTGAGGTAAAGAATTACTATGATATCGAATAGTCAACTTGTTTAGTATGGTTACGCGTAACTAAGTATGGTTATAGCAATAGAATCAATTATTTAAGTGTATAAAATGAATGAGGAAACAAAATATTTTAAATTGTGTCACTTAAGATTTGTTGATAAATTCGTTCAATTATTTAATTAATTTATATTTGATTTAAAATTTAAATAGATCTTAATAATCAATAGTGTTTAATAGCAAAATTTTATAGCACGTTAATATTGAAACTTACTCCTAATTTAATTATTTTAAAGTAAAATTTAATCGCGTATTAAAAATTTTTTTTAATTGAATTTTACTTTAAATTATGAACCATAAAACTTTTTTTAAACTTATCTAGTTGCGTATGACTTGTAATTGCTTTTAATTTCAAATTTTACTTTATTTAGTTGTAGCAAAGGAACGTGATCAAAGAACTGTGTTCTCTTTAAAGTGAATTTAATTTATTTTAATTGTTGAAAACCAGTGTCTGGTTTTGCTCTTCTACCTTGGAGGGTCCTTTGGGATTCGCAAGATTGAGCTTGTTATACTGCTTTTTTTATTGGTAGTGCAGTGATATTTTATTTTATTGCTTTACGCTTATTTATTTTATTCACAGACTTTCGTCAATTTCTTTAAACACGTTCACTTTGTTTTTGCTTTTAACATATCGCTATTTTTACTTTGAATTATTTGTGCTTTAGTTTTCTTATCTTCTTATTTCGTTTTAGGTAATCTGATTCACTTAACTCTACTTACATTGCTAACTTGATACCGCTACTCCTCCTGGTGATCCGGATGTTGTCCTTTTTTACGTTGTACTCGGGA
>NW_001845289.1:0-3302 GCF_000001215.4 Drosophila melanogaster | reverse complement strand
GTCCCGTACTGGTCCCGTACTCCGTCCCGTACTGGTCCCGTACTCGGTTTGTACTGATCCCGTACTGGTCCCGTACTCGGTCCCGTACTGTTCCCGTACTCGGTCCCGTAATCGGTCCCGTACTGGTCCCGCACTGATCCCGTACTGGTCCCCTACTCGGTCCCGTACTAGACCCTTACTCGGTCCCGTACTCGTTTCCGTACTCGGTCCCGTACTGGTCCCGTACTCGGTCCAGTACTGGTCCCGTACTGGTCCCTTACTCGGTCCCGTACTCGGTCCCGTACTCGTTCCCGTACTGGTCCCGTACTCGGTCCTGTACTCGTTCCCGTAATGGTCCCGTACTCGGTCCCGTACTGGTCCCGTAATCGGACCCGTAATCGGACCCGTAATCGGTACCGTAATCGGTCCCGTAATCGGTCCCGTACTGATCCCGTACTGGTCCCGTACTCGGTTCGTACTGATCCTGTACTGGTCCCGTACTCGGTCCCGTACTAGTTCCGTACTCGGACCCCTACTCGGTCCCGTAATCGGTCCCGTACTCGGTCCCGTACTGGTCCCGTACTGGTCCCGTACTAGACCCGTACTCGGTCATGAACTGGTCCGGTACTCGGTCCCGTACTGGTGCCGTACTCTGTGCCGTACTGGTCCCGTACTCGGTCCCGTACTGGTCCCGTACTAGACCAGTACTCGGTCCCGTACTGGTCCCGTACTAGACCCGTCCTCAGTCCCGTGCTCGTTCCCGTACTGGTCCCGTACTGGTCCCGTACTCGGTCATGAACTGGTCCCGTACTCGGTCCCGAACTGGTGCCGTACTCGGTGCTGTACTGGTCCCGTACTCAGTCCCGTACTGGTCCCGTACTGGTCCCGTACTCGGTCATGTACTGGTCCCGTACTCGGTCCCGTACTGGTGCCGTACTCGGTGCCGTACTGGTCCCGTAGTCGGTCCCGTACTGGTCCCGTACTGGTCCCGTACTGATCCCGTACTCGGTCCCGTACTAGACCCGTACTCGGTCCCGTAATCGTTCCCGTACTGGCACCGTACTGGTATTGTACAGGTTTCGTACTCGGTCCCGTACTAGTCCCGTACTCGGTCCCGTACTCGGACCCGTACTCGGTCCCGTACTCGGTCCCGTACTCTGTCCCATACACGGTCCCATACTCGGTCCCGTTCTTGGTCCCGTACTCGGTCCCGTACTCGGTCCCGTACTCGGTCCCGTACTGGTCCCGTACTCGGTCCCGTACTCGGTCCCGTACTCGATCCCGTACTCGGTCCCGTACTCGGCCCCGTACTCGGTTCCGTACTCGGTCCCATATTGGTCCCGTACGGACCGATTACCGTATTGGACCCGTCCTGGTCCCGTACTGGTCCCGTACTAGTCCCGTACTCGGTCCCGTACTGGTCCAGTACTCTGTTCGTACTGGTCCCGTACTAGTCCCGTACTCGGTCCCGTACTGGTCGCGTACTCGGTCCCGTAATCGGTCCCGTAATCGGTCCCGTACTGGTCCCGCACTGATCCCGTACTCGGTCCCGTACTGGTCCCGTACTGGTCCCTTACTCGGTCCGTACTGATCTCGTACTGTTCCTGTACTGGTCCAGTACTCGGTCTAGTAATCGGTCCCGTACTGGTCCCGTACTAGTCCCGTCTACTGGTCCCGTACTCGGTCCCGTACTAGTCCCGTACTCGGTCCCATACTCGGTCCCGTACTCGGTCCCGTACTCGGTCCCGTACTCGGTCCCATACTCGGTCCCGTACTCGGTCCCATACTCGGTCCCGTACTCAATCCCATACTCGGTCCCGTACTCGGTCACGTACTCGGTCCCGTACTTGGTCCCGTACTCGGACCCGTACTGGTCCCGTACTGGTCCCGTACTCGGTCATGTACTGGTCCCGTACTCGGTCCCGTACTGGTGCCGTACTCGGTGCCCTACTGGTCCCGTACTCGGTCCCATAGAGGTCCCGTACTGGTCCCGTACTCGGTCCCGTACTAGACCCGTACTCGGTCCCGTACTCGTTCTCGTACTGGTCCCGTACTGGTCCTGTACAGGTCCCGTACTCGGTCCCGTACTAGTCCCGTACTCGGTCCCGTACTCGATCCCGTACTCGGTACCGTACTCGGTCCCGTACTTGGTCCCGTACTCGATCCCGTACTCGGTCCCGTACTCGGCCCCGTACTCGGTTCCGTACTCGGTCCCATATTGATCTCGTACGGATTACCGTATTGGACCCGTACTGGTCCCGTATTGGACCCGTACTGGTCCCGTACTGGTCCCGTACTGGTCCCGTACTGGTCCCGTACTGGTCCCGTACTCGGTCCCGTACTGGTCCCGTACTCGGTTCGTACTGATCCCGTACTGGTCCCGTACTCGGTCCCGTACTGGTCACGTACTCGGTCCCGTACTCGGTCCCGTACTCGGTCCCGTACTCGGTCCCGTACTCGGTCCCGTACTCGGTCCCGTACTCGGTCCCGTACTCGTTCCCGTACTGGTCCCGTACTCGGTCCTGTACTCGTTCCCGTAATGGTCCCGTACTGGTCCCGTAATCGGTTCGTACTGATCCCGTACTGGTCCCGTACACGGTCCCGTACTGGTCACGTACTCGGTCCAGTACTGGTCCCGTACTGGTCCCGTACTCGGTCCCGTACTCGGTCCCGTACTCGGTCCCGTACTCGGTCCCGTACTCGGTCCCGTACTCGTTCCCGTACTGGTCCCGTACTCGGTCCCGTACTGGTCCCGTACTAGACCCGTACTCAGTCCCGTGCTCGTTCCCGTACTGGTCCCGTACTGGTCCCGTACTGGTCCCGTACTCGGTCATGAACTGGTCCCGTACTCGGTCGCGTACTGGTGCCGTACTGGTCCAGAACTCAGTCCCGTACTGGTCCCTTACTCGGTCCGTACTGATCCCGTACTGTTCCTGTACTGGTCCAGTACTCGGTTCTGTAATCGGTCCCGTACTGGTCCCGTACTCGGTCCCGTCTACTAGTCCCGTACTCGGTCCCGTACTGTTCCCGTACTCGGTCCCGTAATCGGTCCCGTACTGGTCCCGCACTGATCCCGTACTGGTCCCCTACTCGGTCCCGTACTAGACCCTTACTCGGTCCCGTACTCGTTCCCGTACTCGGTCCCGTACTGGTCCCGTACTCGGTCCAGTACTGGTCCCGTACTGGTCCCGTACACGGTCCTGTACTCGTTCCCGTAATGGTCCCGTACTCGGTCCCGTACTGGTCCCGTAATCGGACCCGTAATCGGACCCGTAATCGGTACCGTAATCGGTCCCGTAATCGGTACCGTACTGGTCCCGTAC
>NW_001845238.1:0-3593 GCF_000001215.4 Drosophila melanogaster | reverse complement strand
CTATGTCAAAGAAATTTAATTTCCATTTTTGAACACAGTTTGATTGGAAATTTAATTACTGAGCTCAGCGACGTATGAGTTTCCATATTCAGACAATTATTTTTAAAGTTGTGGCAGAAAAGACTGATTATTTGATGACCGAAATTTGGAAAAACGGATTTTGCCAAAAAGTTGATATTTACAAACGAAATTTTTGTCATAACTTGTTTAAAAAGGGTCATATAGATGCATGAATAACTGTTTTGAGCATTTAATTACCAGTGCTGACGATCCCTATTACTTTTTGAAGGATTTAGAGAAATCAATTTTTTGGCAAATTTTCACATATTTTGTAACATCATCAAAATTTGCACACTATGTTAAAGAAATTTAATTTCCATTTTTGAACACAGTTTGATTGGAAATTTAATTACGAGCTCAGCGACGTATGAGTTTCCATATTCAGACAATTATTTTTAAAGTTGTAGCAGAAAAGACTGATTATTTGATGACCGAAATTTGGAAAAACGGATTTTGCCAAAAAGTTGATATTTAGAAACGGAATTTTCTTCATAACTTGGCTAAAAATGGTCATATAGATGTAAGTATAATTGTTTTGCGCAGCTAATTACCAGTGCTGACGATCCCTATTACTTTTTGAAGGATTTAGAGAAATCAATTTTTTGGCAAATTTTCTCATATTTTGTAACATCATCAAAATTTGCACACTATGTCAAAGAAATTTAATTTCCATTTTTGAACACAGTTTGATTGTAAATTTAATTACGAGCTCAGCGAGGTATGAGATTCCACATTCAGACAATTATTTTTAAAGTTGTGGCAGAAAAAAACTGATTATTTGATGACCGAAATTTGGAAAAACGGATTTTGCCAAAAAATTGATATTTACAAACAGAATTTTTGTCATAACTTGGTTAAGAAGGGTCATATAGATGCAAGAATAACGGTTTTGAGCAGTTAATTACCAGTGCTAACGATCCCTTTTACTTTTGGAAGGATTTAGCGAAATCAATATTTGGGCAAATTTTCATATTTCTTGTAACATCATCAAAATTTGCAAAATATGTCCAAAAAATTTAATTTTCATATTTGAACACAGTTTGATTGGAAATTT
This sequence comes from Drosophila melanogaster, assembly GCF_000001215.4. Taxonomy (NCBI): domain Eukaryota; kingdom Metazoa; phylum Arthropoda; class Insecta; order Diptera; family Drosophilidae; genus Drosophila; species Drosophila melanogaster. The sequence continues at coordinate 2,479 of NW_001845238.1, read as the reverse complement.
AATTACGATCTCAGCGAGGTATGAGATTCCATATTCAGACAATTATTTTTAAAGTATTGGCAGAAAAAACTGATTATTTGATGACCGAAATTTTTGTCATACCTTGGCTTTTTTTTTTTTTATATATTTATTTATTTAGAAGCGATGAATCAATACAATGCAGTAACAGTAACATAACAGCGCAATTAACATATAAAAGATAAAACCAAACCTCTCACTAATCATGTGAGGACTTACAATGTCATACCTTGGCTAAAAAGGGTCATATAGATGCAAGAATAACTGTTTTGAGCAGTTAATTACCAGTGTAAACGTTCCCAAAAACTTTTGGAAGGATTTAGCGAAATCAATTTTTGGGCAAATTTTCATATTTTTTGTAAATTTATCAAATTTTGCAAAATATGTCAAAAGAATTCAATATTCATTTTTGAACACAGTTTGATTGGAAATTTAATTACGAGTTCAGGTATGACATTCCATACTCTGACAAATATTTTTAAAGTTGTGGCAGAAAAAATTGATTATTTGACCGAAATTTGGAAAACCGGATTTTGCTAAAAAGTTGATATTTACAAACGGAATTTTTGTCATAACTTGGCTAAAAATTGTCATATAGATGCAAGAATAACAGTTTTGAACAGTTAATTACCAGTGCCAACGATCCCTTTCACTTTTGGAAGGATTTAGCGAAATCAATATTTGGGCAAATTTTCATATTTTTTAAAACATCATCAAAATTTGCACACTATGTCAAAGAAATTTAATTTCCATTTTTGATCACAGTTTGATTGGAAATTTAATTACGAGCTCAGCGAGGTATGAGATTCTACATTCAGACAATTATTTTTAAAGTTGTGGCAGAAAAGACGGATTATTTGATGACCGAAATTTGGAAAAACGGATTTTGCCAAAAAGTTGATATTTACAAACGATTTTTGTCATAACTTGGCTAAAAAGGGTCATATAGATGCAAGAATAACTGTTTTGAGCAGTTAATTACCAGTGCTGACGATCCCTATTACTTTTTGAAGGATTTAGGGAAATCAATTTTTCGGCAAATTTTCACATATTTTGTAACATCATCAAAATTTGCACACTATGTCAAAGAAATTTAATTTCCATTTTTGAACACAGTTTGATTGGAAATTTAATTACGAGCTCAGCGAGGCATGAATTTCCATATTCAGACAAATATTTTTAAAGTTGTGGCTGAAAAGACTGATTATTTGATGACCGAAATTTGGAAAAACGGATTTTGCCAAAAAGTTGATATTTACAAACAAAATTTTTGTCATAACTTGGCTAAAAAGGGTCATATAGATGCAAGAATAACTATTTTTAGCAGTTAATTACCAGTGCTAACGATCCCCAAAACTTTTGGAAGGATTTGGCGAAATCAATTTTTGGGAAAATTTTCATATTTTTTGTAACATCATCAAAATTTGCAAAGTATATCAAAAAAAAAACAATTTCCATTTTTGAACACATTTTAATTGTAAATTTAATTACGAGCTCAGCGAGGTATGGCATTCCGTATTCGGACAATTATTTTAAAACTTGTGGCAAAAAAACTGACTATTTGATGACCGAAATTTGGAAAAACGGATTTTGCCAAAAAATTTATATTTTTTCAAACGGAATTTTCTTCATAACTTGGCTAAAAATGGTCATGTAGATGTAAGTGTAACTGTTTTGTGCAGCTTATTACCATTGCTAACGATCCCTATTACTTTTTGAAGGATTTAGGGAAATCAATTTTTGGGCAAATTTTCACATAACATCATCAAAATTTGCAAAATATGTCAAAGAAATTTAATTTCCATTTTTGATCACAGTTTGATTGGAAATTTAATTACGAGCTCAGCGAGGTATGAGATTCCACATTCAGACAATTATTTTTAAAGTTGTGGCAGAAAAGACTGATTATTTGATGACCGAAATTTGGAAAAACGGATTTTGCCAAAAAATTGATATTTACAAACAGAATTTTTGTCATAACTTGGTTAAGAAGGGTCATATAGATGCAAGAATAACTGTTTTGAGCAGTTAATTACCAGTGCTAACGATCCCTAAAACTTTTGGAAGGATTTTGCGAAATCAATTTTTGGGCAAATTTTCATATTTTTTGTAACATCATCAAAATTTGCAAAATATGTCCAAAAAATTTAATTTTCATATTTGAACACAGTTTGATTGGAAATTTAATTACGATCTCAGCGAGGTATGAGATTCCATATTCAGACAATTATTTTTAAAGTATTGGCAGAAAAAACTGATTATTTGATGACCGAAATTTTTGTCATACCTTGGCTTTTTTTTTTTTATATATTTATTTATTTAGAAGCGATGAATCAATACAATGCAGTAACAGTAACATAACAGCGCAATTAACATATAAAAGATAAAACCAAACCTCTCACTAATCATGTGAGGACTTACAATGGCATACCTTGGCTAAAAAGGGTCATATAGATGCAAG
>NW_001845585.1:0-2417 GCF_000001215.4 Drosophila melanogaster | reverse complement strand
AGCTTCATTACATACATTGCTACATATATCGTTACGTGCATTGACTCCGCTTGCATTTTCGGCATTTATTTTGTGCTCATCTTCCCGCTGAACCGAATTAAAGGCGATTAAAGGCTACCACCCAAAATTCTCTTGGTTGCATGATTTGCCATAGAGCAGAGCATGCCATATATTATTGCCCGCAATTTAGAGACTTAGCGCCAGTATATCCACTTTGCCTAAATTTCCTAAAGGCAGGTCATAAGCTACGGCAATGCAGCTCGAGCCGCTGCCGCACTTGTGGAATCAGGCATCATACGCTGCTCCATCTAGATGGTCCGCCTTCCTCGCAGCCACATGTTCCGGTGTCTTCAAGCTCCCACACTGAGCCTTCTGCCCCGCTTTCGACTTCTTCTACTCTAATTGCCCAGGATCTCGGTAGTGACCTTGTGCTGCTATCCACTGCAACCGTTCTAGTGCAGAATCGGTCGGGACTGTTCGTTCTTGCAGATTAGATGTTAGATTCTGGCTCTCAACTGCACTTGGTCACCTCTCGGTTTGCAAATCAACTGCAACTTAAAAGGTCGAGATCGTCAGGCTCCGTCACTGGAATCGGGGATTCCAATTTCGCGACTGATGGATTCTAGGTAGGAATTGCGATTCGGTCTGTCACTTCGGATTTCTCAACGTGCATAACAGCAGTTATCGCTCCCAATATCACGGATCGCCAGGCAAGTTTTAATGTGGACATTGCGGACTGGAAGATTCCAGAAAACCTGCAGCTCGCCGAAACGGAATTTCATAAAGCTCAGCGTGTTGACCTCTAAATAGGAGCTAGCCTGTTTTATGAGCTGATGTGCGTAGGTCAGATAAAGTTATTGCCAGGACTGCCCCTACTTCAAAAAACTCGTCTGGGCTGGGTTGTGTCTGGAGGCTGCGCGCGCCTTGCGGTAGCGCCTTAATAGCTTCACGCGTTCCTTCTTCAGCCAGCAAGGAAAACAGCATTGATGTTGAACTTGATTCACTTCTGCAGCGTTTTTGGGAGGTAGAAAATTGTCCCGGCCCAATAGTTCTAGCCACTAAGGAGGAGCTAGATTGCGAGGCCCACTTTGTTAAAAATTACACCCGACTGGCAGCTGGCGATTACTCAGTACGGTTGCCGCTAAAACTCAATTTGGACTCTTTAGGAGATTCCTATCCTCAGTCTTTGCGGAGATTCTTGTCGCTGGAAAGGAAGCTTACAAAGCACCCTGGCTTGAGGGTTAAATATGCGGCGTTCATGAAGGAATATCGTGATCTGGGACATATGTCGCCTGTGCCTGCCTCCGAGGTCAGCTCGTGCAGAAATTTTTTTTACCACATTACTGCGTCATGAAGGAGGATAGCACTACCACCAAGCTTCGCGTTGTCTTTGACGGATCAGCTGCCACTTCCACTGGTTACTCGCTTAACGATGTGTTAATGGCTGGCTCGGTCATCCAGCCCAAGCTATTTCACATCCTAATTCGATTTCGCTGGCATTCTTGCGAAGGTCAAGCTCAAGCTAAGGAACAGGTGGTCTAACATTCCGCTTGTGCTGGAGGGTATGCCCGCGGAGGACAAGGAGTCATTCATGAAGTTTGAAGATGGCGCTCTGTTTTGTCTGCGATTGCTAAATTTTACGATGCTCTCAGACTTGTCGGTCCGGTAATCACAAGCTGTAAAATGTTTTTGCAGCAGCTCTGAAAGGAAAAGCTGTCCTGGGATGAAAGCCTCCCGGAAACTCATAACACGAAATGGCTTGATATATGACGCAGTTTTGAATTAATAAGTCATGTTAGTTTCCCTCGGTTCGTGTTTAGCGCAGAGTCTGGTCTGGAGGTGCATGGTTTTTGTGATGCAAGCATTGATGCCTATGGAGCCTGCGTTTCTGTGGTTTCTAAAGGGAATCAAAGTTTTAGCCATTTGCTTTGTTCGAAGTCGCGCATAGCTCCGTCGAAGACCATAACAGTACTAAAGCTGGAGCTTTGTGGTGCGGATCTTCTGGCTAAAATCATGAGGGAAATAGTTGGCTTGAAAGTATTTAAAGGACGCTACTATTGTTGGTGCGACTCGACGGTGGCACTTTCAAGGCCGTGAACAGGTGCATCAGATGTTTTCGGATTAAGCCGCGGCTGATATAGCACATAATGGCGGACCTTCCCAAGGAGCGCTTGGAAGGATCTCGCGCTTTTAAGGTTGCTGGTATAGACTTCTGTGGACCCTTCTTTCACAAGTCGGATACTCCCAACAAGCCCGCGGTTAAATGCTACGTCTGCGTACTTATATGCTTTGCAACCAAGGCAGTGCACCTGGAGCTGATCAAGGATATCTCGACAGGTTGCGTTTCTGTGCGGACTCAAGAGGTTCATATGCACCCGGCGGAAGCCGAAGCAAATTTGGTCAGACAACGCCACCAA
>NW_001845170.1:0-4135 GCF_000001215.4 Drosophila melanogaster | reverse complement strand
CATGAAGACCCGATCTATAGAAAACCTTATAAATACCCACAAGCCTACGACAATGAAGTCGAATTACAAATCATAGAAATGATTCAACAAGGCATCGTTCGCAAATCGAACTCACCTTATTGTTCACCCACCTGGATAGTACCGAAAAAAGCGATGCTTCCGGTAAAACAAAGTTTAGGATAGTAATCGACTATCGCAAACTAAACGAAATTACTATTGATGACAAATACCCAATTGCAGTTATGGATGAAATACTAGATAAGCCAGGTAGGTCTCAATATTTCACTACCATAGATTTAGCAAATGGTTTTCATCAGATCCAAATGGACGAAAACTCGATTCAGAAAACATCTTTTTCCACAAAAAATGGTCATTACGAATACACTCGAATGCCATTCGGATTGAAGAATGCACCTGCAACATTTCAACGGTGCATCAACAATTAGAAGAGCTCATTTACAAAGATTGTTTAGTTTACATGGACGATATAATAGTTTTTTTCCACTTCATTGGAAGAACACTTGTTATCTCTAAGTAAAGTATTTGCTAAACTACAAGAAGCTAATCTAAACTTACAACTCGACAAATGTGAGTTTATGAAAAAAGATACAGAATTCTTAGGTCATATTGTAACTACTGAAGGCATAAAGCCCAACCCAAATAAAATAAAAGCAATACAAAAATTCCCATTACCTAAAACTAATGAAGAAATAAAATCATTATTAGGACTTTGCGGCTTCTATCGCAAATGCATCCCTAATTTCGCAAAAATTGCCAAACCCATTACACAAAAATTAAAAAAAAAAAATGCCGGTATAAATTCTAAAGATACCAAACTTATATCAGCCTTTGAAAAATTAAAATTTTTAATCATGTCCGAATCACTATTAATTTATCCAAATTTCGAAAAAACATTCTCATTAACCACAGACGCCAGCAATGTTGCTCTAGGTGCTGTATTATCACATTATCACATATTATTATATATCATAAACCTGTTTTCTACGGTAGCCGTACTCTCAATGAACATGAACTTAACTATTCGGCAATAGAAAAAGAACTTTTAGCTATCTTTTTGGTCGAAAATTTCAGATCCTTAGTGATCATAAACCTTTAGTTTGGCTCGATAATATCAAAGACCTAATATGAAACTCCAAAGATGGAAAATAAGACTAACCGAATTTGGTTACCAGATAAAATATGTACCAGGAAAAGAAAACCATGTCGCCGACGCAGTTTCACGTGTAAAAATAGAAACTTCTACGGCGAATCTCCCACTTCAGCTGCTACCATACATAGTAACCATGAAGATAACCAAAATCACATTGCAATAACGGAAAGACCAATTAATTATTACAACCGACAAATTTAATTTATTAAGGGAAATTCTGATGACATTAAAGTAATAAAATATTTTCATAAAACAATAATAAATATTACGTATAAAGAAATGGCACCCTATAACGCAAAACAATGGATAACGCACAAAAGAAACTGTAGTATATTTTAGTGATGAACAAGACCTCACAGTATTCCAAAATGCTTACTTAGAAATCAAATTTTGGCTTTTAAAGCGAAGGGTCGTGTTTTTTTTTTGCGCTTCGATTCTTATTTTGTGTTTGTCAAACCAGCCGTGGTTTTTAATAATCCTCTCTAATTATCATATATTTTAAACATAATTATTAAAGATCCGTTCGCTTCGCGAGTGATTCTTTTGTGATTTGTGCAGTAGTTTAAACAAATAATATACAACGTATTTTGCATTTTTCGCACATTAATTGCACTTTTCGCTCTTACTCTCTCTCTCTATCGCTCTCCCACACAAAATCTAAATTTCTTAGCGTGCAGACTGCTCTCGTGCGGTTCTTTTAACAGCTCGCTTGAAAGTTTTGAATTTGTGTTTCCGTGCACAGTGGTCTGATTTCAGATAAATATGGAAACCGTAAATGTTGTCTGCTTTTATAAAAATTGTTGCCAGGTTATAAAACCTGAGCAGTTAAAAATAACTTGTTGGCTATGTGATATAATGGTGCATACCAAGTGCGCTGGTTTTAATGGGCGTACAAGTGATGACCTAGCACGGAGTAAAAATCTAAATTACTGTTGTGATGCCTGCCTTGGGGTTGCGAACGAGATAAAATCGATTATGCGCCAAACTAAAGGTGGCTTGAAAGAACTGATCAACAGTATTATAAACGAATGCGAAATATGCAACATTGCAAAAACAGAACATAGAAACACCAAATTAGCATTTGAAATAACTCCAGAAACATTTAACCCAAGAGAAAAATACGTAATCGACTTTTACATGGTAGACAATAAGCAATTCTTATCCTGCATTGACGCTTATTCCAAATTCGCCTCTTTAATAGAAATTAACAGCAGAGATTGGCTCGAAGCCAAGCGAGCTATACTTTTAGTGTTTACCAATATGGGTAAACCAGTTCAAATCAAGGCGGATAAAGATTCAGCATTTATGTGCGCAGCTTTACAGCTTTGGTTACAATCAGAAGGCGTAAAAATTGACATAACAACCAGCAAAAATTTAATTTCTGACGTTGAGAGGTTTCATAAAACAATAAATGAAAAACTAAGGATAATTCATACAGAAAATAACCCAGAAACTAAGTTAACCAAATTCGAAAACATACTTTATATGTACAATCATAAAACAAATCATAACACAACTGGAAGAACTCCAGCCGATATTTTTATGTATGCAGGTACACCTGCAAAACTAAGACAACAAACCCATTTAGAAAAACAGGGGAAATTAAACAAATAGACGATAAACACTACGAAGAAAAGAACCGAGGAAGAAAAATTAATCACTATAAATCAAAATATAAAAAGAAAAAGAAAATTAATGAAACTAAATACGATAATAATTCCAGCGCAACCCCAAACGATCAAGATAATCCAACATAAACGCACACTCTTGATGATCCATTACTATTTGTTACTATGTTCTATCCGATATGCCCAAGGAAATCCAACATAAACGCACACTCTTGATGATCCATTACTATTTGTTACTATGTTCTATCCGATATGCCCAAGGACAAAGCCTTGAAAAAAACCCAATTCAAGCCAAAAATGGCTACCTAATAGTTAATACTGGATCAATAAGCTTACCAACTAATTACGAGTATCATTACTTATCTGACAATATAACAAAAACAGAACAAACTTATAATAACTTAATAAAAGAATCAGAATAACATGAAATTCTACCCCAAGTTCAATAAAATGAATGACATAAGAAAAGCAAAGCGCAGCAAATTTTGGGCACAATGTATAAATACCTTTTTGGAACATTAGATCAAACAGATAAAGAAGAATTAGAATTAAAAATTTACAACTTGTCCGAAAATAGCGTTTATTATTCAATTTGCAACAGTTTACCGATTTACCGATTTTTAATCCTAAATTACTAAAACATGATTACTTAACGACTATAAATTCCGAAAAACTTTAACATATTAAAACTTCAACTTGGTTAAAAACGGGTACAAATGAACTCCTTATAATTTCCCATATTCCAAAAGAATTAAGTAAAACCCCAATCTTTTCAATAATTCCATATCCAGACAGTGATCAAAACATTTTAATAGAAAATGTACGAAATATATTTTATGTTCAAAATAATATAATAATAGAAGGAGATATCAAAATAAAAGCTTTTAATTGTTCTATTCAAATCGACGACATCTCAATATCAAACACAATGTTAGACTACACTCAAACCGTTTATGTCAATAACAATATAACTAAATTAGAAGCTCTTTCTTATATACAGGGCACACTGGAACAGTGCAAAAGGTGAAAATTTCTCTCCGTCGTGATAAACCAAAGACAAGTTCAAAATAGTGGCAAAAATTATTAATAGTGACCCTCAAGTCGCTATCAGTGATATTATAGTGGAACTTAACCACTTTCAGTTCAACAAAAAAAAAGACTGTGAGTTTGTTTGCACGAAGTGGGGCTCCGCTGCCCAGCGGCCAAGCGGTCGCTTGTGCAAAAATAAAAATCAGCTGTTGAGCTTAAAGCTCCAACTCTCAAGGACTTCGCAAAAACAATAAACACCAGAGCGAAACAAAAACTTAGTGTACGACCCTGCCCATTGGGCTGGTGT
>NW_001845102.1:0-4994 GCF_000001215.4 Drosophila melanogaster | reverse complement strand
ATATACCTAAGAAAATTATTGTCAAATATCGTAAGCAAAAAGAACACACGCACCTTGAAAATAATGTCAATGATTGTCACCCACTGGTAGACTAAACATCCGTCCCCTAATTTAAACAATTCCTTGCTTAAGCCCTCACCCCATCGTCCCGTTCCCACGTTCAAAGCTCGGACCCGCAATCCCGAAAAACAAAAGTATCGATTTCAATAAACAAATTATAAGAATCTAAGAGCACTTGTATCCAAGAGCAAATTCACTTGAATCCAAGAGAAACGCAAAGCTATTTTTTTTTCACGATCAGAATCCTAGTCTAAAGTCCATATTAGAAAAGCTCGATACCGAGGGTTGAACGTCAATCAAATCAGAATAATTATTCAGAGTTCAGTTTGAGACCTAATTGTAAAAGGGTCGGTGTTCTTCTCAACTAAAAAGTTTTGTAATCATTTAGTGAAATAAAAATTCTATTTTTTTTTTTCACTTATAAATATTGCAAGCATTTAATTATATATATATTTACGATTTCAGATCGAGAGTTTAATAAAAAAAGAACCCAAGTAGGTTTTCTATGTATTATTAGATGTTTTTATTATTTGATGAAAGAACTGGAGCCTTTGGATTATCACTAGGTTGGATAATTGACATCGATGTTGAAGTGGGTTTAGCAAGATTGTCGCGATTGATAACGTACTCAGAACTGAACTAATGTATGGGGATATGTGTGGGTTTTTATAGGCAGATTGGGATAGCTTAAGAGCGAAATTTAAGTTAATAAAGTTATCAACGTCTATTCTCCCGAAAAGAGAGGTGTCTATTCTCCCGTTAAGAGAGGAGTAATAGGAGAATCCTGAGACGATTGTGTGGGCGGAAGTGTTTGTTATTTCAGTTGGCTCGCCAAGTGATTGTATATTTATGGGACGTGGACGTTGTCTCGCCGAGTGATCGGATATTTAGGGGACGCGGACGTTTTCTTGCCACAGAGTCTAGACTTTGGAATTCGGACTTTTGCACTTTGCTTGTCCATAAATGTCAGCTAAGCTTTATCGAAGTGCTCTCGATTTTTGATTACGTTTTGTACATTAATGTGTGTGTGAGTTGGGGGTGTTAAATGCTTTTATCGTGTTATTGCCTTCTATTTTAGTTTCTCTATTGATAAAGTTTTGGTTTAGGATAGCCTTGGGAAGGTTCCGAGTTGTGATTATATATGGTTATAAATATTTTATTTCAAAATCAGAATGTCCCACTTTTATTATTATTACTTATTATTTTATCTACATTGTTTTGGGACCTGATTTAGTATACCAGTTATACATTTATTTGCAATCATGTTTTGAGAACTTGCCGTGTAAGTTTGATTATTGTGTGAAAAATATTTGTCATGTATCGTTTCGGTTACTATGTCACTTTTTTCGTCTGTCACAAACACCAAAACTGGTGTTTTGGTTATTTCTCTTGGATGTGGGATATTATCAGAATTTCGTTGGTATCAGATTTAAGCCAAGCTGAAGTTTTAATATTAAAAAGTTTTTCAGAATTGACGTAGGTTAATAAATCATGTTTTAAAAGTTTTGGATTAAAGATACCTAAGCGAGTCAGATGCAAACCAAGCTCTATGTCTTCAATGTATTCAGTGAATTGTTGTAAGTTGAAAATTATTAAATTTATCATTTGTTAGTTAGTTATTATTTATTATTTAAATGATTAGTCAATTCGATTCCTAGGTTAATGACTTCTATTACGTGGTTAGGTTCGCTTATATGTACATTGTTTTTAAAGATGTCGGCTATTTGTTGTTGCCGTTCATTCTCTGTTAAGTTTTTCTACTAGATACTGTATTTGTGGTGAGTTATTAAAATATCGAGTTTGCTTATTAAGTTCTTCATAAAGTATGTTCTGTTAATAGATAAATAATGATATTCGTGGTTTATCGGTAAGTCTATTGTTCCTATTCCTACCTATTCCTACCTATTGAAAGATTAGGTAGCCGTTTTTGGCCTGGGTAGGGGTTACTTGTAGGTATTGTGTGTTAATTGTTGTTAAGTTATAGATAAATAATGATATTCGTGGTTTATCGGTAAATCTATTGTTCCGGTTTGAAAGATTAGGTTGCCGTTTTTGGCCTGGATAGGGGTTACTTCTAGGTATTGTGTGTTAATTGTAGATTGGAGGCATAACATGAGTATCATGCTCGGGAGTAGGCCTGGAATTATCGTTATTATATTTACTTTTATTCATTTTCTTTTTCTTTTTAAACTTAGGCTTATATTGTATTATCTTTCTACCTCTATTTGTATCTTCGAAGTATTTATCATCAATTTGTCTTAAATTTCCTGTCTTTTTGAATGGGTTAGTCGTTTTTGATCTAACTAGAGGGGATTCTTTGAAAGTCGTGTCTGTTTTCATTAAGTTTGTCAATTTTGTTTTTATTATTATTCTATATATTATTATTCTATATATTATTATATATTTAATTATTATTCTTAATTTTTCATCAACGGTTTTATGAAATCGCTCAATGTCAGAAATTCCATATTTACTTGTTGTTATATTTAGAGTTACTCCTTCTGATTCTAACCAAAGTTTAAGTGCAATGCACATGAAGGCGGAGTCTTTATCATATTGTTGAATATGCGTAAAACAGCTCTTTTAGTTTCAAGCCAATCTCTACTGTTTACTTCTATCAGTGAGGGACTAAAGGTTTCGGGGGTTGTTTCAAGGGTTAATTTTGTGTTTCTATGATCAGTTTTAGCTATGTTACAGATTTCACATTTCTTTATGATGTTTTGGATGAGTTTTTGATAATCAGGGTAATAATAAAGTTCTTTGAACCGAAGTGTGAGTTTTCCTATACCAAGGTGTAATAATTCTTAATGTGTTTTGAGAACGATTTCCTTGAATTGGGCGTATGTTTGAATATCTATAAATTTACTCTTAGTTTTTATAGTTTTAGTGAAACTGTCGGGAATTATGATTTGAATATACGCATTTTGAAATATTTGAAAGTCGATCTCGTCAAGGAAGTAAATAACACTTTTCTTAGTGCAGAAGTATTCTTTAATGGTATCTTTAGCAAGGGTGTCAGTCAATTCTTTATAACTGATTTTTATTCTGGTTTTATTAAAATATTTTATTATTTGGACGTCGTCAAAATTTTCTTTTGTGAATTCGAATTGTCTGTTATAATAATTAGGAGGTGATAATTAAGAGATGATAATTAAGAGGTGATTTTGGTTGTCTTCTTGTGCACTACGCACAGTAGCTGCTGTGGGAAGGGAAGCTGGGTCATCTTCTCCTAGAAAGTTTTCCTGAGTTTGAACTCTAGATGTAGCGTCAGCTCCATGATTTTCTTTACCGGGTAGATATTGAATATCATAATCGTATTCGTTAAGTTTTCTATTCCATCTCTGTAATTTCATATTGGGAATAGTTCCATTTCTATTGCCGAATAGTTAAGTTCGTGTTCGTTCAAAGTTCTGCTTGCGTATGAGATGGGTTTATGCTCTTGGGATAATACAGCACCTATGGCTATATTAATTTCGTCTGTTGTCAGTGAAAATTTCTTTTCGATGTTGGGGTATATTAGGATTGGATCGGACGTGATGAGAACTTTTAATTTCTCGAAGGCGGACATGTAATCATTATCTTTTGTGTTAATTACTGCTATATAATTACTGTGTTAATTTGCTATTTTTGCAAAATTGGGAATGAACTTACGTTAGAATCCGCAGAGTCCAAGGAATGATTTTATTCCTTTAGTGGTCTTAGGAATAGGAAAACTAATAATTGCATTTATTTTGTTAGGGTTTGGTTTTATACCGTCTGTCGTGATAATGTGACCGAGAAATTCTGTCTCTTTCTAAAGAAATCCGTATTTATCAAGTTGCAATTTTAGATTAGCTGATCGTAGCTTATCAAATACCTGTTTTAGTGACGTTATGTGTTCTTCCAATGAAAAGGAATAAATGATAATATCATCTAAATAAACTAAACAATCTATATAAATTCAGTCTTCCAGAAGATTGTTCATGCAGCGTTGAAATGTTGCTGGTGCATTTTTCAGACCAAAAGGCATACCGAGTGTATTCGTAATGTCCATGTTTTGTTGAAAATGTTGTTTTGGGTATTGATTGCTGGTCCATTTGAATTTGATGGAAACCTTTAGCTAGATCAATGGTTGTGAAGTATTGACAGCGTACAAGCATGTCTAATTTATCTCTCCATTACTGGAATAGGGAATTTGTCGTAAATGGTTATTTCATTGAGACTACGATAGTCTATGACTAATCGAAATTTTGGAAATTTACCAGAAGCATCACTTTTCTTTGGTACAATCCAAATCGGAGAACAATAGGGGTATTTAGATTTCCTGATTATTTAAGAGAGTGTTTAATCGTACTTGTGAAGGTCAAAGTTGCACCTTCTGTGTACTGAATATCACGGTATTCAAGCAAAACGTGGGAAAGTTGCTCCCTTTCTTCTGTATTTAGATGTTCTAATCTAAATACGATAGATTCTCTTAACCCGTCATCTAAGGAGAAGTTAGAGGATGTTACTAGAGGGGATTCTTCTATGTATGGGGTGATAAGAGGGTTTTCCTCTGAGTTAGATGATTCGGGGTACTCATTAGTAAACTTTTTTCTGTATATGTAGAGGGGTTTCCTCTGAATTAGATGATTAGTTTGATTCATCTGATTTTAAATATAGTTTCCACTTAATTTTCTGGAGATTTTTCCGCTTTTACGAACCAGTGTCTACCAGGCATTTGAGGGTAATATTATTTATTGTGATTCTTAGGAAGGCGTTTCCACCTCCTCTGAACCGCTTTCGGATTCTGAGGCTGGTTGAAGAAAATTTTCGTAACCTGTGTCCATTTGGTATTGGGCACTAGCACTTTCTCTCTGTCGTTTGACAGGAGGGTTTGGTGCATTTCGAATTCTTTGTTGGAAGTTTAAATGATTTTGGGCCTACCTATATTAATTTTCTGTGGAGCTCGCTTG
>NW_001845320.1:0-3190 GCF_000001215.4 Drosophila melanogaster | reverse complement strand
TTATTGATGGTTCATCGACACTCGCACGCCGTCCAATAGCTACCATCGCATAAAAGTATTCAATTAATGACTCGCTATTGCGTCGCTTGCGACGCATCAATTCTCTGTGCACATCGGCTGTACTCACTAAACATGGAAAATCAAGAGCGAATGCCGATTTGAATTGATCCCATGATCGATATACCTGCTGTGCATCCAGCCATGTTTTTGCTACTCCACACATCTTATGCTGCACTGCAAACAGCACAGCGTCACTTGTCCACATGTATACGCTTTGTAGTTGCTCTACCTTTGCGATGAATTGCTCCGATGTGATAGATCCCTTGATTGGATCAAAATCCGGCAGAATTCCTATCATTTCTTTGATGCTTGTAAAACCTTGACCTTGAGCTTCTAGCTGTGGCGATGAGAGCACATTTTCCGGTTGCATCCCGTTTGGCGCATGTGTGTGTCTCGATCCATCCAGCGTCTGACGTAAAGCGTGTCGTTTCTTGTTCCACAGTCCCTTGTGCTTGACTTTGTTGCTGCAAGCATGCCGTTTGGACCATCGTTGCCAAGTTTGCCACCATTTCCTTAAGTTCGTTGATTTGGGCTTGCATACTTGTACTTGCGTTTTGTTCCATTATATCGTAGTCGTCTGTCTCAATTTCATCACTTTCCAGTTTCGTCATCAACTCATTGATCTTTGCCGTTTTGTTTCCTTTGACTTGGAGATCATGAGCCCTCAAGATCACGTCCAAATCCCCAATCTTTAAATCCCTTAACTTTACACGCATTTTCGAGAGCCTTTACTTCTGCACGTCTGCACTCGTTGCCGTTCTGATTCGCTCTCTCTATTTTCCTTCTATACCTGTACCCTTTGTGGCTTCGTATGTATACCCTTTTTTTTCCGTTACCGTTGTTTCTTGCTTTTTCCTTTCGATCAACCGTTTGCGATTCTTTGCCTTTTGCTATTCCTCGCCGTTTGTCGATCTTCCTTGGTTTCTCTCTTTGATCTTGTACAACCGTTTTGTTGTACGTCTCTAATCCAATCGTTTACGTTGTTTCTTGCTTTTTCCTTTCGATCAACCGTTTGCGATTCTTTGCCTTTTGCTATTCCTCGCCGTTTGTCGATCTTCCTTGGTTTCTCTCTTTGCTCTTGTACAACCGTTTTGCTATTCCGTGCCGTTTTGTTGTACGTCTCTAATCCAATCGTTTACTATTTAACTCGTTTTCTTTAATTCACATTTTCCACTTAGAAATGAATTTGTATCCCACTTCTGAATTTTCAGGTTGATCTTCATGTTTATTCTTTTCTTTTATTAATGTGTTACAATAGTATAAGTCTTCAGTATACATCTGCCTTCATCGTTCACGCAGCAAGCACACGTCCGCACTCCCTGGCATCTCGCAAGCAACTCCCCCTCTCTCATGCTCTTCCTCTTGACACATATCTGATATAGAGAGATTCCACAAGACCGTAAACGAAAAGCTAAGAATCATTGGTAGCGAGCAAAATATTGAAGATAGGTGCACAAAATTCGAAACAATTCTATACATATACAATCATAAAACTAAACATAATAGTACCAAAAGAGTTCCAGCAGACATTTTCCTATATGCAGGCAGCCCAGACTTTAACGTACAACAAAATAAAATCGATAAGATAGAATACCTAAATAAGAATAGGCACGATTTTGAAGTTGATATAAAATATAGACAGCCCCCACTTGTAAAAAGTAAAATAACCAATCCATTTAAAAAGACAGGAAGGATTGAACAAGTAGACAACAAACATTTTGAAGAAACAAACCGCGGCAGGAAAATCGTTCACTATAAGTCAAAATTTAAGAAACAGAAAAAGTTTAATCAGAGCAAATACGATTATTCCAGACCAACCAAAAAACCGCAAAATACACAACATATTTCTAATAATGCTTAGTGTAACGTGTAACGAATTAAACGGATGGACGACTGGAGTACCTGTACTTGCGGGTGCACGCTTTAGAGGCCGGCTCTAGCTCATGGCAATGGGTGTGGTGGTCTTGCTTGTACAGATCTCTTTTCGTTACAGACAACAATTAATAAGATTAAGAAATTGAGCGTGCTTGCAACAACAACAAAAGGAAGGAGCTAGAATACAAAAATCGAAGGATGGGAGGAAAGTTTGAGAATTTTTCGCTTGCGAAACACAGGTGGAATCGTGTTCGCGCATTGCCCTACCCTACCTTAGACCACTTTCCTTAAGAGCATAGCTCTAGCGGCCCCTTTAGTGCCCTACGTCAGGAGAAACATGAGCGAGTCAGCATTTAGGTTTTTAGATATTCATATTTTCAAAATCAATCAATAATTAATAACAATATTTATATCTAAAAATAAGTACATACTAAAGGAACCAAGTAAATATAAAAAATACGGACTAGTGTAATTCAAAGGAATTCAAAGCAAAGTTTTTCTCTCAGTTGCGAGATCAGAAAATGTAGATTCGATTCGATGTTCGAGATCATTACAATTAAAAGTTAAAAATACTAGTGGCTAAATATATGTTTTTTCTTTTACGAAGGAACAAAGCTTTCATTTAAATCTTTAATAATTTTCGTTCTCTCTATAATCTCGTTCTGTGAATTATTAATTTCATTTATTTTTTTTTTGAGTTTTCTTTATAACGAATCTTTAACAAAAAAATTTTAATTCTGTTTGAGAAAGAGCCGCGAGTAAATTCGGTTAGTTCTTTTTTCCATTTTTTTTTTTTTTTTTGTCTTTTTCTCATTATCTTTCAAATGGCTGCTCTCGCCACTCCATTATTATTACTTTTTTATTTGCAGTGTGTATACAATATAAGATGACCTCTATCAAAATGTAATCGGTTTATTACCGAATATTTCCAATAAAATAAAGTTTTATCAATGAGACTCACTCAACTTTTCACTCCTCGGCGAAAGATCGATCTCCCGGCGCAGATGAGCTGAAACGAAAAGGTGGCTTTTTTTTCCACAAACACTATAAGGAGGCATAATTTTGGAATACACGACTGCGATCAAACTTTTATAATTCCCTACTCGAAAATTTAAATGAGCACTTTCCGAAAGAGAACTCTTCTAAAACAATTAATTAGCTTAGGTTAAATCACTTACTATATAAAAATTTTAATCACTAATAAGAATTAATTTTTTTTTTTTTTGTTTTTTTTTAAATCCAAGAAAACTATTAA
>NW_001845275.1:0-3386 GCF_000001215.4 Drosophila melanogaster | reverse complement strand
CAAATATAACTGTTTTGCTCAGCTTTTTACCATTGCTAACGATCCCTTTTACTTTTGGAAGGATTTAGCGAAATCAATATTTGGGCAAATTTTCATATTTCTTGTAACATCATCAAAATTTGCAAAATATGTCAAAAGAATTCAATATTCATTTTTGAACACAGTTTGATTGGAAATTTAATTACGAGTTCAGTTATGACATTCCATACTCAGACAAATATTTTTAAAGTTGTGGCGGAAAAAATAGATTATTTGACCGAAATTTGGAAAACCGGATTTTGCCAAAAAGTTGATATTTGCAAACGGAATTTTTGTCATAACTTGGCTAAAAAGGGTCATATATATGCAAGTATAACTGTTTTGCGCAGCTTATTACCATTGCTAACGATCCCTTTTACTTTTGGAAGGATTTAGCGAAATCAATATTTGGGTAAATTTTCATATTTCTGTAACATCATCAAAATTTGCAAAATATGTGCACAAAATTTAATTTCTATTTTTGAACACATATTAATTGAAAATTTAATTACGAAGTCAGCGAGGTATGCGATTCCATATTCAGACAATTATTTTAAAGTTGTGGCAGAAAAGCCTGATTATCTGATGACCGAAATTTGGAAAAACGGATTTTGGCAAAAAGTTGAGATTTACAAACGGAATTTTTGTCATACCTTGGCTAAAAAGGGTCATATAGATGCAAGTATAACTGCTTTGCGCAGTTAAATACCAGTGCTAACGATCCCTATTACTTTTGGAGGGATTTAGCGAAATCAATATTTGGGCAAATTTTCATATTTTTTGTAACATCATCAAAGTTTGCAAAATATGTCCACAAAATTTAAGTTCCATTTTGGACTACAATTTGATTGAAAATTTAATTACGATCTCAGCGAGGTATGAGATTCCATATTCAGACAATTATTTTTAAAGTTGTGGCAGAAAAGCCTGATTATTTGATGACCGAAATTTGGAAAAACGGATTTTGGCAAAAAGTTGAGATTTACAAACGGAATTTTTGTCATAACTTGGCTAAAAAGGGTCATATAGATGCAAATATAACTGTTTTGCTCAGCTTTTTACCATTGCTAACGATCCCTTTTACTTTTGGAAGGATTTAGCGAAATCAATATTTGGGCAAATTTTCATATTTCTTGTAACATCATCAAAATTTGCAAAATATGTCAAAAGAATTCAATATTCATTTTTGAACACAGTTTGATTGGAAATTTAATTACGAGTTCAGTTATGACATTCCATACTCAGACAAATATTTTTAAAGTTGTGGCGGAAAAAATAGATTATTTGACCGAAATTTGGAAAACCGGATTTTGCCAAAAAGTTGATATTTGCAAACGGAATTTTTGTCATAACTTGGCTAAAAAGGGTCATATAGATGCAAGTATAACTGTTTTGCGCAGCTTATTACCATTGCTAACGATCCCTTTTACTTTTGGAAGGATTTAGCGAAATCAATATTTGGGTAAATTTTCATATTTCTTGTAACATCATCAAAATTTGCAAAATATGTGCACAAAATTTAATTTCTATTTTTGAACACATATTAATTGAAAATTTAATTACGAAGTCAGCGAGGTATGCGATTCCATATTCAGACAATTATTTTAAAGTTGTGGCAGAAAAGCCTGATTATCTGATGACCGAAATTTGGAAAAACGGATTTTGGCAAAAAGTTGAGATTTACAAACGGAATTTTTGTCATACCTTGGCTAAAAAGGGTCATATAGATGCAAGTATAACTGCTTTGCGCAGTTAAATACCAGTGCTAACGATCCCTATTACTTTTGGAGGGATTTAGCGAAATCAATATTTGGGCAAATTTTCATATTTTTTGTAACATCATCAAAGTTTGCAAAATATGTCCACAAAATTTAAGTTCTATTTTTGAACATATATTAATTGTAAATTTATTTACGAGCTAAGCGAGGTATGACATTCCGTATTCAGACAATTATTTTGAAAGTTGTGGCAAAAAAACTGATTATTTGATGACCGAAATTTGGATAAACGGAATTTGCCAAAAAGTTGATATTTAGAAACGGAATTTTCGTCATACCTTGGCTAAAAAGGGTCATATAGATGCAAGAATAACTGTTTTGCGCAGCTAATTACCAGTGCTGACGATCCCTATTACTTTTTGAAGGATTTAGAGAAATCAATTTTTGGGCAAATTTTCATATTTCTTGTAACATCATCAAAATTTGCAAAATATGTCAAAAGAATTTAATATTCATTTTTGAACACAGTTTAATTGGAAATTTAATTACGAGCTCAGCGACGTATGAGTTTCCATATTCAGACAATTATTTTTAAAGTTGTGGCAGAAAAGACTGATTATTTGATGACCGAAATTTGGAAAAACGGATTTTGCCAAAAAGTTGATATTTAGAAACGGAATTTTCTTCATAACTTGGCTAAAAATGGTCATATAGATGTAAGAATAACTGTTTTGACCAGCTAATTACCCGTGCTAACGATCCCTATTACTTTTTGAAGGATTTAGAGAAATCAATTTTTTGGCAAATTTTCACATATTTTGTAACATCATCAAAATTTGCACACTATGTCAAAGAAATTTAATTTCCATTTTTGAACACAGTTTGATTGGAAATTTAATTACGAGCTCAGCGACGTATGAGTTTCCATATTCAGACAATTATTTTTAAAGTTGTGGCAGAAAAGACTGATTATTTGATGACCGAAATTTGGAAAAACGGATTTTGCCAAAAAGTTGATATTTAGAAACGGAATTTTTGTCATAACTTGGCTAAAACTGGTCATATAGATGCAAGTATAACTGTTTTGCGCAGCTTATTACCATTGCTAACGATCCCTTTTACTTTTGGAAGGATTTAGCGAAATCAATTTTTGGGCAAATTTTCACATATTTTGTAACATCATCAAAATTTGCAAAATATGTCAAAGAAATTTAAATTCCATTTTGGACCACAGTTTGATTGTAAATTTAATTACGAGCTCAGCGACGTATGAGTTTCCATATTCAGACAATTATTTTTAAAGTTGTGGCAAAAAAACTGGTTATTTGATGACCGAAATTTGGATAAACGGATTTTGCCAAAAAATTGATATTTACAAACGGAATTTTTGTCATAACTTGGCTAAAAAGGGTCATATAGATGCAAGTATAACTGTTTTGCGCAGCTTATTACCATTGCTAACGATCCCTTTTACTTTTGGAAGGATTTAGCGAAATCAATATTTGGGCAAATTTTCATATTTCTTGTAACATCATCAAAATTTGCAAAATATGTCAAAAGAATTTAATATTCATTTTTGAACACAGTTTGATTGGAAATTTAATTACGAGTTCAGGTATGACATTCCATACTCAGACAAATATTTTTAAA
>NW_001845325.1:0-3174 GCF_000001215.4 Drosophila melanogaster | reverse complement strand
ATTTTAAAGTTGTGGCAGAAAAGCCTGATTATCTGATGACCGAAATTTGGAAAAACGGATTTTGCCAAAAAGTTGATATTTACAAACGGAATTTTTGTCATAACTTGGCTAAAAAGGGTCATATAGATGCAAGTATAACTGTTTTGCGCAGCTTATTACCATTGCTAACGATCCCTTTTACTTTTGGAAGGATTTAGCGAAATCAATATTTGGGCAAATTTTCATATTTTTTGTAACATCATCTAAATTTGCAAAATATGTCCAAGAAATTTAATTTCTATTTTTGAACACAGTTTAATTGGAAATTTATTTACGAGCTCAGCGACGTATGACTTTCCATATTCAGACAATTATTTTTAAAGTTGTGGCAGAAAAGACTGATTATTTGATGACCGAAATTTGGATAAACGGATTTTGCCAAAAAGTTGATATTCACAAACGGAATTTTCTTCATAACTTGGCTAAAAAGGGTCATATAGATGTAAGTACAACTGTTTTGAGCAGTTAATTACCAGTGCTGACGATCCCTATTACTTTTTGAAGGATTTAGAGAAATCAATTTTTTGGCAAATTTTCACATATTTTGTAACATCATCAAAATTTGCACACTATGTCAAAGAAATTTAATTTCTATTTTTGAACACAGTTTGATTGGAAATTTAATTACGAGCTCAGCGAGGTATGAGATTCCATATTCAGACAATTATTTTTAAAGTTGTGGCAGAAAAGACTGATTATTTGATGACCGAAATTTGGAAAAACGGATTTTGCCAAAAAGTTGATATTTACAAATGGAATTTTTGTCATAACTTGGTTAAGAAGGGTCATATAGATGCAAGAATAACTGCTTTGAGCAGTTAATTACCAGTGCTAACGATCCCCTAAAACTTTTGGAAGGATTTTGCGAAATCAATTTTTGGGCAAATTTTCATATTTTTTGTAACATCATCAAAATTTGCAAAATATGTCAAAGAAATTTAATTTCCATTTTTGATCACAGTTTGATTGGAAATTGAATTACGAGGTCAGCGAGGTATGAGATTCCACATTCAGACAATTATTTTTAAAGTTGTAGCAGAAAACACTGATTATTTGATGACCGAAATTTGGAAAAACGGATTTTGCCAAAAAGTTGATTTTTACAAACGGAATTTTTGTCATAACTTGGCTAAAACTGGGCATATAGATGTAAGTATAACTGTTTTGTGCAGCTTATTACCATTGCTAACGATCCCTATTACTTTTTGAAGGATTTAGGGAAATCAATTTTTGGGCAAATTTTCACATATTTTGTAACATCATCAAAATTTGCAAAATATGTCAAAGAAATTTTATTTCCATTTTGGACCACAGTTTGATTTGAAATTTAATTACGAGTTCAGCGAGGTATGAGATTCCAAATTCAGACAATTATTTTTAAAGTTGTGGCAAAAAAACTGGTTATTTGATGACCGAAATTTGGATAAACGGATTTTGGCAAAAAGTTCAGATTTACAAACGGAATTTTCGTCATAACTTGGCTAAAAATGGTCATGTAGATGTAAGAATAACTATTTTGTGCAGCTTATTACCATTGCTAACGATCCCTTTTACTTTTGGAAGGATTTAGGGAAATCAAATTTTGGGCAAATTTTCATATTTCTTGTAACATCATCAAAATTTGCAAAATATGTCAAAAGAATTCAATATTCATTTTTCAACACAGTTTGATTGGAAATTTAATTACGAGTTCAGTTATGACATTCCATACTCAGACAAATATTTTTAAAGTTGTGGCGGAAAAAATATATTATTTGACCGAAATTTGGAAAACCGGATTTTGCCAAAAAGTTGATATTTGCAAATGGAATTTTTGTCATAACTTGGCTAAAAAGGGTCATATAGCTGCAAGAATAACTATTTTTAGCAGTTAATTACCAGTGCTAACGATCTCTTTTACTTTTGGAAGGATTTAGCGAAATCAAATTTTGGCCAAATTTTCATATTTTTGGTAACATCATCAAAATTTGCAAAATATGTCCAAAAAATTTAATTTCCATTTTGGACCACAGTTTGATTGGAAATTTAATTACGAGTTCAGTTATGACATTCCATACTCAGACAAATATTTTTAAAGTTGTGGCAGAAAAGACAGATTATCTGATGACCGAAATTTGGAAAAACGGATTTTGCCAAAAAGTTGATATTTACAAACGGAATTTTTGTCATAACTTGGCTAAAAAGGGTCATATAGATGCAAGTATAACTGTTTTGCGCAGCTTATTACCATTGCTAACGATCCCTTTTACTTTTGGAAGGATTTAGCGAAATCAATATTTGCGCAAATTTTCATATTTTTTGTAACATCATCAAAGTTTGCAAAATATGTCCACAAAATTTAAGTTCTATTTTTGAACATATATTAATTGTAAATTTATTTACGAGCTAAGCGAGGTATGACATTCCGTATTCAGACAATTATTTTGAAAGTTGTGGCAAAAAAACTGATTATTTGATGACCGAAATTTGGATAAACGGATTTTGCCAAAAAGTTGATATTTAGAAACGGAATTTTCTTCATAACTTGGCTAAAAATGGTCATATAGATGTAAGAATAACTGTTTTGACCAGCTAATTACCCGTGCTAACGATCCCTATTACTTTTTGAAGGATTTAGGGAAATCAACTTTTCGGCAAATTTTCATATTTCTTGTAACATCATCAAAATTTGCAAAATATGTCAAAAAAATTTAATATTCATTTTTGAACACAGTTTGATTGGAAATTTAATTACGAGCTCAGAGAGGTATGAGTTTCCATATTCAGACAATTATTTTTAAAGTTGTGGCAGAAAAGACTGATTATTTGATGACCGAAATTTGGAAAAACGGATTTTGCCAAAAAGTTGATATTTACAAACGAAATTTTTGTCATAACTTGGCTAAAAAGGGTCATATAGATGCAAGAATAACTGTTTTGAGCAGTTAATTACCAGTGCTGACGATCCCTATTACTTTTTGAAGGATTTAGAGAAATCAATTTTTTGGCAAATTTTCACAATATTTTGTAACATTATCAAAATTTGCACACTATGTCAAAGAAATTTAATTTCAATTTTTGAACACAGTTTGATGGGAAATTTAATTACGAGCTCAGCGACGTATGAGTTTCCATATTCAGGGCAATTATTTTTAA
>NW_001845281.1:0-3365 GCF_000001215.4 Drosophila melanogaster | reverse complement strand
TTTAAGTTGTGGCAGAAAAGACTGATTATTTGATGACCAAAATTTGGAAAAACGGATTTTGCCAAAAAATTGATATTTACAAACAGAATTTTTGTCATAACTTGGTTAAGAAGGGTCATATAGATGCAAGAATAACTGTTTTGAACAGCTAATTACCAGTGCTAACCGATCCCTATTACTTTTTGAAGGATTTAGAGAAATAAATTTTTGGGCAAATTATCACATATTTTGTAACATCAACAAAATTTGCACACTATGTCAAAGAAATTTAATTTCCATTTTTGATCACAGTTTGATTGGAAATTTAATTACGAGCTCAGCGAGGCATGAGGTTCCATATTCAGACAAATATTTTTAAAGTTGTGGCAGAAAAGACTGATTATTTGATGACCGAAATTTGGAAAAACGGATTTTGCCAAAAAGTTGATATTTACAAACAAAATTTTTGTCATAACTTGGCTAAAAAGGGTCATATAGATGCAAGAATAACTATTTTTAGCAGTTAATTACCAGTGCTAACGATCCCTAAAACTTTTGGAAGGATTTGGCGAAATCAATTTTTGGGCAAATTTTCATATTTTTTGTAACATCATCAAAATTTGCAAAATATGTCAAAGAAATTTAATTTCCATTTTTGATCACAGTTTGATTGGAAATTTAATTACGAGCTCAGCGAGGTATGAGATTCCACATTCAGACAATTATTTTTAAAGTTGTGGCAGAAAAGACTGATTATTTGATGACCGAAATTTGGAAAAACGGATTTTGCCAAAAAATTGATATTTACAAACAGAATTTTTGTCATAACTTGGTTAAGAAGGGTCATATAGATGCAAGAATAACTGTTTTGAGCAGTTAATTACCAGTGCTAACGATCCCTAAAACTTTTGGAAGGATTTTGCGAAATCAATTTTTGGGCAAATTTTCATATTTTTTGTAACATCTTCAAAATTTGCACACTATGTCAAAGAAATTTAATTTCCATTTTTGATCACAGTTTGATTGAAAATTTAATTACGAGCTCAGCGAGGTATGAGATTCCACATTCAGACAATTATTTTGAAAGTTGTAGCAGAAAACACTGATTATTTGATGACCGAAATTTGGAAAAACGGATTTTGCCAAAAAGTTGATATTTAGAAACGGAATTTTCGTCATAACTTGGCTAAAAATGGTCATGTAGATGTAAGTATAACTGTTTTGTGCAGCTTATTACCATTGCTAACGATCCCTATTACTTTTTGAAGGATTTAGGGAAATCAATTTTTGGGCAAATTTTCACATAACATCATCAAAATTTGCAAAATATGTCAAAGAAATTTAATTTCCATTTTTGATCACAGTTTGATTGGAAATTTAATTACGAGCTCAGCGAGGTATGAGATTCCACATTCAGACAATTATTATTAAAGTTGTGGCAGAAAATACTGATTATTTGATGACCGAAATTTGGAAAAACGGATTTTGCAAAAAAATAAATATTTACAAACAGAATTTTTGTCATAACTTGGTTAGTTAAGAAGGGTCATATAGATGCAAGAATAACTATTTTTAGCAGTTAATTACCAGTGCTAACGATCCCCAAAACTTTTGGAAGGATTTGGCGAAATCAATTTTTGGGAAAATTTTCATATTTTTTGTAACATCATCAAAATTTGCAAAATATATCAAAAAAAAAAAATTTTCCATTTTTGATCACAGTTTGATTGGAAATTTAATTACGAGCTCAGCGAGGTATGAGATTCCACATTCAGACAATTATTTTTAAAGTTGTAGCAGAAAACACTGATTATTTTATGACCGAAATTTGGAAAAACGGATTTTGCCAAAAAGTTGATTTTTACAAACGGAATTTTTGTCATAACTTGGCTAAAACTGGTCATATAGATGCAAGTATAACTGTTTTGCGCATCTTATTACCATTGCTAACGATCCCTTTTACTTTTGGAAGGATTTAGCGAAATCAATATTTGGGCAAATTTTCATATTTCTTGTAACATCATCAAAATTTGCAAAATATGTCAAAAGAATTTAATGTTCATTTTTGAACACAGTTTGATTTGAAATTTAATTACGAGTTCAGGTATGACATTCCATACTCAGACAAATATTTTTAAAGTTGTGGCGGAAAAATTTGATTATTTGACCGAAATTTGGAAAACCTGATTTTGCCAAAAAGTTGATATTTACAAACGGAATTTTCTTCATAACTTGGCTAAAAATGGGCATATAGATGTAAGAATAACTGTTTTGAACAGCTAATTACCAGTGCTAACGATCCCTATTACTTTTTGAAGGATTTAGAGAAATAAATTGTTGGGCAAATTTTGTAACATCATCAAAATTTGCAAAATATGTCCAAAAAATTTAATTTTCATATTTGAACACAGTTTGATTGGAAATTTAATTACGATCTCAGCGAGGTATGAGATTCCATATTCAGACAATTATTTTTAAAGTATTGGCAGGAAAAACTGATCATTTGATGACCGAAATTTGGAATTTTTGTAATACCTTGGCTAAAAAGGGTCATATAGATGCAAGAATAACTGTTTTACTTTTTGAAGGATTTAGAGAAATCAATTTTTGGGCAAATTTTCACTTATTTTGTAAACATCATCAAAATTTGCACACTATGTCAAAGAAATTTAATTTCCATTTTTGAACACAGTTTGATTGGAAATTTAATTACGAGCTCAGCGACGTATGAGTTTCCATATTCAGACAATTATTTTTAAAGTTGTGGCAGAAAAGACTGATTATTTGATGACCGAAATTTGGAAAAACGGATTTTGCCAAAAAGTTGATATTTACAAACGAAATTTTTGTCATAACTTGGCTAAAAAGGGTCATATAGATGCAAGAATAGCTGTTTTGAGCAGTTAATTACCAGTGCTGACGATCCCTATTACTTTTTGAAGGATTTAGAGAAATCAATTTTTTGGCAAATTTTCACATATTTTGTAACATCATCAAAATTTGCACACTATGTCAAAGAAATTTAATTTCCATTTTTGAACACAGTTCGATTGTAAATTTAATTACGAGCTCAGCGACGTATGAGTTTCCATATTCAGACAATTATTTTTAAAGTTGTGGCAGAAAAGACTGATTATTTGATGACCGAAATTTGGAAAAACGGATTTTGCCAAAAAGTTGATATTTAGAAACGGAATTTTCTTCATAACTTGGCTAAAAATGGTCATATAGATGTAAGTATAATTGTTTTGCGCAGCTAATTACTAGTGCTGACGATCCCTATTACTTTTTGAAGGATTTAGAGAAATCAATTTTTTGGCAAATTTTCACATATTTTGTAACATCATCAAAATTTGCACACTATGTCAAAGAAATTTAATTTCCAT
>NW_001845523.1:0-2561 GCF_000001215.4 Drosophila melanogaster | reverse complement strand
TCTTTGTCTTGGTCTTGGTCTTTGTCTTTGTCTTGGTCTTTGTCTT
The DNA here is from genome assembly GCF_000001215.4 of Drosophila melanogaster. NCBI lineage: Eukaryota > Metazoa > Arthropoda > Insecta > Diptera > Drosophilidae > Drosophila > Drosophila melanogaster. The sequence continues at coordinate 2,515 of NW_001845523.1, read as the reverse complement.
TGTCTTTGTCTTTGTCTTTGTCTTTGTCTTTGTCTTTGTCTTTGTCTTTGTCTTTGTCTTTGTCTTTGTCTTTGTCTTTGTCTTTGTCTTTGTCTTTGTCTTTGTCTTTGTCTTTGTCTTTGTCTTTGTCTTTGTCTTTGTCTTTGTCTTTGTCTTTGTCTTTGTCTTTGTCTTTGTCTTTGTCTTTGTCTTTGTCTTTGTCTTTGTCTTTGTCTTTGTCTTTGTCTTTGTCTTTGTCTTTGTCTTTGTCTTTGTCTTTGTCTTGATAGTAGTGTGGCCCTGCGTGTCTATCGAGAAGAGAACGAGGAAAAGCACACACACGCAGCGGCAAGAATCAAAAAGAGGAAAACTACAGGGACTCGCTTCACAATTTGGATTAAATCTACGCTCCGTCATCAGAAGTGGGATTGTGCCTTCGTCTGCACACCATGGAGGACCAACTGCGCATCTTGATGGAGCACCAAAACCAAAGTTTCTTGGAATTGGCAAAAACACTGCAAGCGTCTGTGCGAGAACCGGCACAAAATGGCATCGTCACATTGCCAAAGTTTAACGCCGACATTCCAGGCGCCGACGCTACTCAATGGTGCTCTACGGTTGATATTATTGTGGCTGAAAAACCTCTGGAAGGCAGTGCATTAATATTGGCCTTAACAAAATCGCTGGAAGGAAGAGCGTCCCAATGGCTGTCAGAAGTATGCTATGCTTGTGTGACATGGTTGGAATTTACGCAATTATTCCAACAACGCTATGCAAATGCAGAGACCCCAGCCGCCATGTTTTTACAGTTACTGAACAGTCGCCCAGGCAACAGTGAATGCCTTGCCATATATGCTAGTCGCATCGTGACGTCACTCGTTTGCAAATGGAAGGGCTTGGATACCGAGAGGATTGCTGTGTCTGTGGTTTTGGGACATTTGGCCAACTTTGATCGCCGATTACAAAGAATTGCCTACACTGCCGAGATCAAGAATAGACGCGACCTACAGGCTGAGTTGCAGGTCTTCGCTTTTGACAGGCGCACACATCATTCTGGAAATGGGGAATCTGGAGGAAAGCGAGCTAAGTTCGCGCCCTTCAAGTGCCATCTTTGTGGTAAAATGGGGCACAAGATGATTGACTGCCGAAACAGGAAGCAGAGCGCTGGCATGTCGAGACAGGATCACCGAGGAAGCCAATCATTTAAGCAGCATTCTAAAGGCAGTATAACTTGATATCGCTGCCAGGAGCAAGGTCATATAGCTTCACAATGCCCCAAAAATATGGCTGGATTTCGGAACGAGAAGAGAGCTGAGCTGTGCGTGGTGGATGAACTTTCCAATTATCTTTGACTCTGAAGCAGAGTGCTCTTTGATTAAAGAGAGTTTTGCTAAAAACATAAGCGGTAAAATAATAAATAACGTAGTAAGCCTGAAAGGTATTGGAAATGCAAATGTTTACAGTACAATTCAAATCGATAACAATATTCTCATTAATGGAAACAGTTTAAATGTAATATTTCATGTAGTACCAGATGATTGTATGTCAAACAATATCGTACCAGGACGAGAAGTATTAGCTCAGGGATATGCTGCTGTAGTGTCTTGTAAAGGAGTAGAAATAATTAAGAATGAAACAAAAACTGTTAATTCGTGCTCTAAGTTCATAGAAAACTCATTCGAAATAATAGAAAACAATGTATGCGGTGAAAACAAAAATGAAATAACAACATTGTTGAAATCCTACTCAGATTCTTTTATACAGGGAACGCCTCAGACTCGCGTAAATTCGGGAGAAATGAAAATTCGATTGATTGATGAGACAAAAACGGTACAGAGAAGACCATATAGATTGAGCCCCAGTGAGAGAGTTGTGGTTCGAAACAAAGTTCAAGAATTATTAGATTGCAAAGTTATCAGACCGAGTAGCTCCCCTTTTGCGAGCCCTGTTCTATTGGTGAAGAAGAAGAATGGATCAGCTAGGCTTTGTGTGGATTATAGAGAATTGAATTCGAATACAGTAGCTGGCAAAGTTCTTTACCTGCTTGGACATGGCAAGTGGCTATTATCAGGTTCCTATGCATCCGAACTCTGTCGAGTACACGGCATTTGTCACCCCTGACGGCCAATATGAGTTCCTGTCGATGCCATTTGGACTTAAGAATGCGCCATCAGTCTTTCAAAGAGCAGTTATAAAGGCATTAGGCGGGGTCGCTTATTCGTATGTCATTGTGTGTATGGACGACGAGCAGGTGAGATTAGTCCAAATACTCGTAAAGTAGAATCTTTGAATGCCTTGCCACCTCCTAGGTCAGTGAGAACATTGAGACAGTTCATTGGGTTAGCATCGTACTTTCGTCAGTTTGTTCCAGGATTTTCACAGCTAATAAAGCCTTTATATTTTCTCACCTCAGAGAAAAATAAATTTGAGTGGAATATAGAACATGAGGAAATTCGTAGAAAAATTATTCACATTCTTACTAATAAACCAGTTTTGATTATCTTTGACCCGCAATATCCAATAGAGTTACACACCG
>NW_001845216.1:0-3737 GCF_000001215.4 Drosophila melanogaster | reverse complement strand
GACCGTATTGGTCCCGTACTGGTCCCGCACTCGGTCCCTTATTGGTCCCGTACTGGTCCCGCAGTGGTACCGTATTGGTCCCGTACTCGGTGCCGTACTGGTCCCGTACTCGGTGCCGTACTGGTCCCGTACTGTGGTACCGTATTGGTCCCGTACTGGTCCCGCACTCGGTCACGTACTGGTCCCGTACTGGTCCTGTAGGGGTCCCGTACTGGTCCCGTACTGGTCCCGTACTGGTCCCGTACTGGTCCCGTACTGGTCCCGTACTGGTCCCGTACTGGTCCCGTACTGGTCCCGTAGTGGTACCGTATTGGTCCCGTATTGGTCCCGCACTCGGTCCCTTATTGGTCCCGTACTGGTCCCGCAGTGGTACCGTATTGGTCCCGTACTCGGTGCCGTACTGGTCCCGTACTCGGTGCCGTACTGGTCCCGTACTGTGGTACCGTATTGGTCCCGTACTGGTCCCGCACTCGGTCACGTACTGGTCCCGTACTGGTCCTGTAGGGGTCCCGTACTGGTCCCAGTACTGGTCCCGTACTGGTCCCGTACTGGTCCCGTACTCGGTCCCGTACTCGGTCCCTTACTGGTCCCGTACTCGGTGCCGTACTGGTCCCGTACTCGGTTCCGTACTGGTCCCGTACTGGTCCCGTACTCGGTCCCGTACTGTTCCCGTACTCGGTCCCGTACTGTTCCCGTACTCGGTCCCGTACTGTTCCCGTACTCGGACCCGTAATCGGTCCCGTAATGGTACTGTACTCGGTCCCGTACTCGGCCCCGTATTGGTCCAGTACTACTCCTGTACTAGTCCGGTACTTTGTCCCATACTGGTCCCGTTCTGGTCCCGTACTGGTCCCGTACTGGTTCCGTACTCGGTCCCGTACTCGGTCCCTTATTAGTCCCGTACTGGTCCCGTAGTGGTACCGTATTGGTTCCGTACTCGGTGCCGTACTGGTCCCGTACTCGGTGCCGTAATCGGTCCCGTACTGGTGCCGTACTGGTACCGTACTGGTACCGTATTGGTCCCGTACTGTTCCCGTACTGGTCCCGTACTCGGTCCCGTACTAGACCCGTACTCGGTCTCGTACCCGGTCCCTTATTGGTCCCGTACTGGTCCCGTACTCGGTCCCTTATTGGTCCCGTAGTGGTACCGTATTGGTCCCGTACTGGTCCCGTACTCGGTCAAGTAATGGTCCCGTACTGGTTCCGTACTTGGTTCCGTACTCGGTCCCTTATTGGTCCCGTACTGGTCCCGTACTGGTCTCGAACTGGTCCCGTACTGGTCCCGTAGTACTCCTGTACTATTCCGGTACTTTATCCCGTACTGGTCCCGTTCTGGTCCCGTACTACTCCCATACTCCGTCTCATACTCTGTCCCGTTTTGGTCCCGTACTGGTCCCGTACTGGTACCGTATTGGTCCCGTACTGTTCCCGTACTGGTGCCGTTCTCGGTCGCGTACTGGTCCTGTACTGATCCTGTACTGGTCCCGTACTGGTCCCGTAGTGGTACCGTATTGGTCCCGTTCTCGGTCCCGTATTCGGCCCGTACTCGGTCCCGTTCTCGGTCCCGTACTCGGCCCCGTACTCGGTCCCGTACCCGGTCCCGTATTGGTCCCGTACTGGTCCCGTTCTGGCCTCATACTCGGTCCAGTACTGGTTCCGTACACGGTCCCGTACTGGTACTATACTCGGTCCCGTACTCGGTCCCGTACTGGTCCCGTACTAGTCCCGTACTGCTCCCGTACTGCTCCCGTTCTGCTCCCGTACTGCTCCCGTACTCCGTCTCATACTCTGTCCCGTTTTGGTCCCGTACTGGTACCGTATTGGTCCCGTACTGTTCCCGTTCTGGTCCCGTACTCGGTCTCGTACTGGTCCCGTACTGATCCTGTACTGGTCCCGTATCTGTCCAGTACTGGTCCCGTACTGGTCCCGTAGTGGTACCGTATTGGTCCCGTACTGGTCCGGCACTCGGTCACGTACTGGTCCTGTACTGGTCCTGTAGTGGTACCGTACTGGTCCCGTACTGGTCCCGTACTGGTCCCGTACTGGTCCCGTACTGGTCCTGTACTGGTCCCGTACTGGTCCCGTACTGATCCTTTACTGGTCCCGTACTGGTCCCGTACTGGTCCCGTACTCGGTCCCGTACTCGGTCCCGTACTGGTCCCGCACTGATCCCGTACTGGTCCCGTACTGTTCCCGTACTGGTCCCGTACTCGGTCTCGTACTGGTCCCGTACTGATCCTGTAATGGTCCCGTACTGGTCCCGTACTGATCCTTTACTGGTCCCGTACTGGTCCCGTACTGGTCCCCTACTGGTCCCGTACTCGGTCCCGTACTGGTCCCGTACTCGGTTCGTACTGATCCCGTACTGGTCCCGTACTCGGTCCCGTACTCGGTCCCGTAGTCGGTCCCGCAATCGGTCCCGTACTGGTCCCGCACTGATCCCGTACTGGTCCCCTACTCGGTCCCGTACTAGACCCATACTAGGTCCCGTACTCGTTCCCGTACTGGTCCCGTACTGGTCATGTACAGGTCCCGTACTTGTTCCCGTACTAGGTCCCGTACTCGGTCCCGTACTCGGTCCCGTAATCGGTCCCGTAATCTGTCCCGTACTCGGTCCCGTACTGGTGCCGTACTGGTACCGTACTGGTACCGCATTGGTCCCGTACTGTTCCCGAACTGGTCCCGAACTCGGTCCCGTAATGGTCCCGTACTGATCGTGTACTGGTCCCGTACTCGGTCTCGTACTGGTCCCGTACTGATCCTGTACTGGTCCCGTACTGGTTCCGTACTGGTCCCGTACTGATCCTGTACTGGTCCCGTACTGGTCCCGTACTGGTCCCGTAGTGGTACGGTATTGGTCCCGCACTGATCCCGTACTGGTCCCCTACTCGGTCCCGTACTAGACCCATACTAGGTCCCGTACTCGTTCCCGTACTGGTCCCGTACTGGTCATGTACAGGTCCCGTACTCGGTCCCTTATTGGTCCCGTACTGGTCCCGTACTGGTCCCGTACTCGGTCCCGTACTCGGTCCCGTACTGTTCCCGTACTCGGTCCCGTACTGTTCCCGTACTGGTCCCGTACTGGTCATGTACAGGTCCCGTACTCGTTACCGTACTAGGTCCCGTACTCGGTCCCGTACTCGGTCCCGTACTCAGTCCCGTACTCGGTCCCGAAATCGGTGCCGTAATCGCTCCCGTACTCGGTCCCGTACTGGTGCCGTACTGGTACCGTACTGGTTCCGTATTGGTCTCGTACTGTCCCCGTACTGGTCCCGTACTGGTCCCGTAGTGGTAAGGTATTGGTCCCGCACTGATCCCGCACTGGTCCCCTACTCGGTCCCGTACTAGACCCATACTAGGTCCCGTACTCGTTCCCGTACTGGTCCCGTACTGGTCATGTACAGGTCCCGTACTCGATCCCGTACTCGGTCCCTTATTGGTCCCGTACTGTTCCAGTACTGGTCCCGAACTCGGTCCCGTAATGGTCCCGTACTGATCGTGTACTGGTCCCGTACTCGGTCTCGTACTGGTCCCGTACTGATCCTGTACTGGTCCCGTACTGGTTCCGTACTGGTCCCGTACTGATCCTGTACTGTTCCCCTACTCGGTCCCGTACTAGACCCATACTAGGTCCCGTACTCGTTCCCGTACTGGTCCCGTACTGGTCATGTATAGGTCCCGTACTCGGTCCCGTACTAGGTCCCGTACTCGGTCCCGTACTCGGTCCCGTAATCGGT
>NW_001845498.1:0-2618 GCF_000001215.4 Drosophila melanogaster | reverse complement strand
AGATTCCATATTCAGACAATTATTTTTAAAGTATTGGCAGAAAAAACTGATTATTTGATGACCGAAATTTGGAATTTTTGTCATACCTTGGCTAAAAAGGGTCATATAGATGCAAGAATAACTGTTTTGAGCAGTTAATTACCAGTGCTAACGTTCCCAAAAACTTTTGGAAGGATTTAGCGAAATCAATTTTTGGGCAAATTTTCATATTTTTTGTAAAATTATAAAATTTTGCAAAATATGTCAAAAGAATTCAATATTCATTTTTAAACACAGTTTGATTGGAAATTTAATTACGAGTTCAGGTATGACATTCCATACTCAGACAAATATTTTTAAAGTTGTGGCAGAAAAAATTGATTATTTGACCGAAATTTGGAAAACCGGATTTTGCCAAAAAGTTGATATTTACAAACGGAATTTTTGTCATAACTTGGCTAAAAAGGGTCATATAGATGCATGAAAAACTGTTTTGAGCAGTTAATTACCAGTGCTGACGATCCCTATTACTTTTTGAAGGATTTAGAGAAATCAATTTTTTGGCAAATTTTCACATATTTTGTAACATCATCAAAATTTGCACACTATGTCAAAGAAATTTAATTTCCATTTTTGAACACAGTTTGATTGATAAATTTAATACGTCGCTGAGCGTATGAGTTTCCATATTCAGACAATTGTTGTTAAAGTTGTGGCAGAAAAGACTGATTATTTGATGACCGAAATTTGGAAAAACGGATTTTGCCAAAAAGTTGATATTTAGAAACGGAATTTTCGTCATAACTTGGCTAAAAATGGTCATATAGATGTAAGTATAACTGTTCTGCGCATCTTATTACCATTGCTAACGTTCCCTTTTACTTTTGAAAGGATTTAGCGAAATCAATATTTGGGCAAATTTTCATATTTTTTGTAACATCATTAAAATTTGCAAAATATGTCAAAGAAATTTAATTTCCATTTTTGATCACAGTTTGATTGGAAATTTTATTACGAGCTCAGCGAGGTATGAGATTCCACATTCAGACAATTATTTTTAAAGTTGTAGCAGAAAACACTGATTATTTGATGACCGAAATTTGGAAAAACGGATTTTGCCAAAAAGTTGATTTTTACAAACGGAATTTTTGTCATAACTTGGCTAAAACTGGTCATATAGATGCAAGTATAACTGTTTTGCGCATCTTAATACCATTGCTAACGATCCCTTTTACTTTTGGAAGGATTTAGCGAAATCAATATTTGGGAAAATTTTCATATTTCTTGTAACATCATCGAAATTTGCACACTATGTCAAAGAAATTTAATTTCCATTTTTGAACACAGTTTGATTGGAAATTTAATTACGAGCTCAGCGACGTATGAGTTTCCATATTCAGACAATTGTTTTTAAAGTTGTAGCAGAAAACACTGATTATTTGATGACCGAAATTTGGAAAAACGGATTTTGCCAAAAAGTTGATATTTACAAACGAAATTTTTGTCATAACTTGGCTAAAAAGGGTCATATAGATGCATGAAAAACTGTTTTGAGCAGTTAATTACCAGTGCTGACGATCCCTATTACTTTTTGAAGGATTTAGAGAAATCAATTTTTTGGCAAATTTTCACATATTTTGTAACATCATCAAAATTTGCACACTATGTCAAAGAAATTTAATTTCCATTTTTGAACACAGTTTGATTGGAAATTTAATTACGAGCTCAGCGACGTATGAGTTTCCATATTCAGACAATTGTTTTTAAAGTTGTGGCAGAAAAGACTGATTATTTGATGACCGAAATTTGGAAAAACGGATTTTGCCAAAAAGTTGATATTTAGAAACGGAATTTTCTTCATAACTTGGCTAAAAATGGTCATATAGATGTAAGAATAACTGTTTTGAGCATCTTATTACCATTGCTAACGATCCCTTTTACTTTTGGAAGGATTTAGCGAAATCAATATTTGGGCAAATTTTCATATTTTTTGTAACATCATCAAAATTTGCAAAATATGTCGAAGAAATTTAATTTCCATTTTTGATCACAGTTTGATTGGAAATTTAATTACGAGCTCAGCGAGGTATGAGATTCCACATTCAGACAATTATTTTTAAAGTTGTGGCAGAAAAGACTGATTATTTGATGACCGAAATTTGGAAAAACGGATTTTGCCAAAAAGTTGATATTTACAAACGAAATTTTTGTCATAACTTGGCTAAAAAGGGTCATATAGATGCATGAATAACTGTTTTGAGCAGTTAATTACCAGTGCTGACGATCCCTATTACTTTTTCAAGGATTTAGAGAAATCAATTTTTTGGCAAATTTTCACATATTTTGTAACATCATCAAAATTTGCACACTATGTCAAAGAAATTTAATTTCCATTTTTGAACACAGTTTGATTGATAAATTTAATACGTCGCTGAGCGTATGAGTTTCCATATTCAGACAATTGTTGTTAAAGTTGTGGCAGAAAAGACTGATTATTTGATGACCGAAATTTGGAAAAACGGATTTTGCCAAAAAGTTGATATTTAGAAACGGAATTTTCGTCATAACTTGGCTAAAAATGGGCATATAGATGTAAGTATAACTGGTTTGCGCATCTTATTACCATTGCTAACGATCCC
>NW_001845065.1:0-6000 GCF_000001215.4 Drosophila melanogaster | reverse complement strand
TTTGATTGGAAATTTAATTACGAGCTCAGCGAGGTATGAGATTCCATATTCAGACAATTATTTTTAAAGTTGTGGCAAAAAAACTGGTTATTTGATGACCGAAATTTGGATAAACGGATTTTGCCAAAAAATTGATATTTACAAACGGAATTTTTGTCATAACTTGACTAAAAAGGGTCATATAGATGCAAGTATAACTGTTTTGCGCAGCTTATTACCATTGCTAACGATCCCTTTTACTTTTGGAAGGATTTAGCGAAATCAATATTTGGGCAAATTTTCATATTTCTTATTACATCATCAAAATTTGCAAAATATGTCAAAAGAATTTAATATTCATTTTTGAACACAGTTTGATGGGAAATTTAATTACGAGCTCAGCGACGTATGAGTTTCCATATTCAGACAATTATTTTTAAAGTTGTGGCAGAAAAGACTGATTATTTGATGACCGAAATTTGGAAAAACGGATTTTGCCATAAAGTTGATATTTACAAACGAAATTTTTGTCATAACTTGGCTAAAAAGGGTCATATAGATGCAAGAATAACTGTTTTGAGCAGTTAATTACCAGTGCTGACGATCCCTATTACTTTTTGAAGGATTTAGAGAAATCAATTTTTTGGCAAATTTTCACATATTTTGTAACATTATTAAAATTTGCACACTATGTCAAAGAAATTTAATTTCCATTTTTGAACACAGTTTGATTGGAAATTTAATTACGAGCTCAGCGACGTAAGAGTTTCCATATTCAGACAATTATTTTTAAAGTTGTGGCAGAAAAGACTGATTATTTGATGACCGAAATGTGGAAAAACGGATTTTGCCAAAAAGTTTATATTTAGAAACGGAATTTTCGTCATAACTTGGCTAAAAATAGTCATATAGATGTAAGTATAATTGTTTTGCGCAGCTAATTACCAGTGCTGACGATCCCTATTACTTTTTGAAGGATTTAGAGAAATCAATTTTTGGGCAAATTTTCACATATTTTGTAACATCATCAAAATTTGCAAAATATGTCCAAAAAATTTAATTTTCATATTTGAACACAGTTTGATTGGAAATTTAATTACGATCTCAGCGAGGTATGAGATTCCATATTCAGACAATTATTTTTAAAGTATTGGCAGAAAAAACTGATTATTTGATGACCGAAATTTGGAATTTTTGTCATACCTTGGCTAAAAAGGGTCATATAGATGCAAGAATAACTGTTTTGAGCGGTTAATTACCAGTGCTAACGTTCCCAAAAACTTTTGGAAGGATTTAGCGAAATCAATATTTGGGCAAATTTTCATATTTTTTGTAACATCATCAAAATTTGCAAAATATGTCAAAAGAATTCAATATTCATTTTTGAACACAGTTTGATTGGAAATTTAATTACGAGCTCAGCTAGGTATGAGATTCCACATTCAGACAATTATTTTTAAAGTTGTGGCAGAAAAGACTGATTATTTGATGACCGAAATTTGGATAAACGGATTTTGCCAAAAAATTGATATTTACAAACGGAATTTTCGTCATAACTTGGCTAAAAATGGTCATGTAGATGTAAGTATAACTGTTTTGTGCAGCTTATTACCATTGCTAACGATCCCTATTACTTTTTGAAGGATTTAGGGAAATCAATTTTTGGGCAAATTTTCACATATTTTGTAACATCATCAAAATTTGCAAAATATGTCCAAAAAATTTAATTTTCATATTTGAACACAGTTTGATTGGAAATTTAATTACGAGCTCAGCGACGTATGAGTTTCCATATTCAGACAATTATTTTTAAAGTTGTGGCAGAAAAGACTGATTATTTGATGACCGAAATTTGGAAAAACGGATTTTGCCAAAAAGTTGATATTTAGAAACGGAATTGTTGTCATAACTTGGCTAAAACTGGGCATATAGATGTAAGTATAACTATTTTGTGCAGCTTATTACCATTGCTAACGATCCCTATCACTTTTGGAAGGATTTAGGGAAATCAATTTTTGGGAAAATTTTCACATATTTTGTAACATCATCAAAATTTGCAAAATATGTCAAAGAAATTTAATTTCCATTTTGGACCACAGTTTAATTGGAAATTTAATTACGAGCTCAGCGAGGTGTGAGATTCCAAATTCAGACAATTATTTGTAAAGTTGTGGCAAAAAAACTGGTTATTTGATGACCGAAATTTGGATAAACGGATTTTGCCAAAAAATTGATATTTACAAACGGAATTTTCGTCATAACTTGGCTAAAAATGGTCATGTAGATGTAAGTATAACTGTTTTGTGCAGCTTATTACCATTGCTAACGATTCCTATTACTTTTTGAAGGATTTAGGGAAATCAATTTTTGTGCAAATTTTCACATATTTTGTGACATCATCAAAATTTGCAAAATATATCCAAAAAATTTAATTTTCATATTTGAAAACAGTTTGATTGGAAATTTAATTACGAGGTCAGCGAGGTATGAGATTCCATATTCAGACAATTATTTTTAAAGTTGTGGCAAAAAAAACTGGTTATTTGATGACCGAAATTTGGATAAACGGATTTTGCCAAAAAATTGATATTTACAAACGGAATTTTTGTCATAACTTGGCTAAAAAGGGTCATATAGACAAAAGCAAGAATAACTGTTTTGAACAGTTATATACCAGTGCTAACGATCCCTTTTACTTTTGGAGGGATTTAGCGAAATCAATATTTGGGCAAATTTTCATATTTTTTGTAACATCATCAAAGTTTGCAAAATATGTCCACAAAATTTAAGTTCTATTTTTGAACATATATTAATTGTAAATTTATTTACGAGCTAAGCGAGGTATGACGTATTCAGACAATTATTTTGAAAGTTGTGGCAAAAAAACTGATTATTTGATGACCGAAATTTGGATAAACGGATTTTGCCAAAAGTTGATATTTAGAAACGGAATTTTCGTCATACCTTGGAATAACTGTTTTCCGCAGCTAATTACCAGTGCTGACGATCCCTATTACTTTTTGAAGGATTTAGAGAAATCAATTTTTGGGCAAATTTCCACATATTTTGTAAACGTCATCAAAATTTGCACACTATGTCAAAGAAATTTAATATTCATTTTTGAACACAGTTTGATTGGAAATTTAATTACGAGCTCAGCGACGTATGAGTTTCCATATTCAGACAATTATTTTTAAAGTTGTGGCAGAAAAGACTGATTATTTGATGACAGAAATTTCGAAAAACGGATTTTGCCAAAAAGTTGATATTTACAAACGAAATTTTCTTCATAACTTGGCTAAAAATGGTCATATAGATGTAAGAATAACTGTTTTGAACAGCTAATTACCCGTGCTAACGATCCCTATTACTTTTTGAAGTATTTAGAGAAATCAATTTTTCGGCAAATGTTCACATATTTTGTAACATCATCAAAATTTGCACACTATGTCAAAGAAATTTAATTTCCATTTTTGAACACAGTTTGATTGGAAATTTAATTACGAGCTCAGCGAGGTATGAATTTCCATATTCAGTCAATTATTTTTAAAGTTGTGGCAGAAAAGACTGATTATTTGATGACCGAAATTTGGAAAAACGGATTTTGCCAAAAAGTTGATATTTACAAACGAAATTTTTGTCATAACTTGGCTAAAAAGGGTCATATAGATGTAAGTATAATTGTTTTGCGCAGCTAATTACCAGTGCTGACGAACCCTATTTCTTTTTGAAGGATTTAGAGAAATCAATTTTTGGGCAAATTTTCACATATTTTGTAACATCATCAAAATTTGCAAAATATGTCAAAAAAATTTAATTTTCATATTTGAACACAGTTTGATTGGAAATTTAATTACGATCTCAGCGAGGTATGAGATTCCATATTCAGACAATTATTTTTAAAGTATTGGCAGAAAAAACTTATTATTTGATGACCGAAATTTGGAATTTTTGTCATACCTTGGCTAAAAAGGGTCATATAGATGCAAGAATAATTGTTTTGAGCAGTTAATTACCAGTGCTAACGTTCCCAAAAACTTTTGGAAGGATTTAGCGAAATCAATTTTTGGGCAAATTTTCATATTTCTTGTAAAATTACCAAATTTTGCAAAATATGTCAAAAGAATTCAATATTCATTTTTGAACACAGTTTGATTGGAAATTTAATTACGAGTTCAGGTATGACATTCCATACTCAGACAAATATTTTTAAAGTTGTGGCAGAAAAAATTGATTATTTGACCGAAATTTGGAAAACCGGATTTCGCCAAAAAGTTGATATTTACAAACGGAATTTTTGTCATAACTTGGCTAAAAATGGTCATATAGATGCAAGAATAACTGTTTTGAGCAGTTAATTACCAGTGCTAACGATCCCTTTTACTTTTGGAAGGATTTAGGGAAATCAATTTTTCGGCAAATTTTCACATATTTTGTAACATCATCAAAATTCGCACACTATGTCAAAGAAATTTAATTTCCATTTTTGAACACAGTTTAATTGGAAATTTAATTACGAGCTCAGCGAGGTATGAATTTTCATATTCAGACAATTATTTTTAAAGTTGTGGCAGAAAAGACTGATTATTTGATGACCGAAATATGGAAAAACGGATTTTGCCAAAAAGTTGATATTTACAAACGAAATTTTTGTCATAACTTGGCTAAAAAGGGTCATATAGATGCAAGAATAACTGTTTTGAGCAGTTAATTACCAGTGCTGACGATCCCTATTACTTTTTGAAGGATTTAGAGAAATCAATTTTTTGGCAAATTTTCACATATTTTGTAACATCATCAAAATTTGCACACTATGTCAAAGAAATTTAATTTCCATTTTTGAACACAGTTTGATTGGAAATTTAATTACGAGCTCAGCGACGTATGAGTTTCCATATTCAGACAATTATTTTTAAAGTTGTGGCAGAAAAGACTGATTATTTGATGACCGAAATTTGGAATTTTTGTCATACCTTGGCTAAAAAGGGTCATATAGATGCAAGAATAATTGTTTTGAGCAGTTAATTACCAGTGCTAACGTTCCCAAAAACTTTTGGAAGGATTTAGCGAAATCAATTTTTGGGCAAATTTTCATATTTCTTGTAAAATTACCAAATTTTGCAAAATATGTCAAAAGAATTCAATATTCATTTTTGAACACAGTTTGATTGGAAATTTAATTACGAGTTCAGGTATGACATTCCATACTCAGACAAATATTTTTAAAGTTGTGGCAGAAAAAATTGATTATTTGACCGAAATTTGGAAAACCGGATTTTGCCAAAAAGTTGATATTTACAAACGGAATTTTTGTCATAACTTGGCTAAAAATGGTCATATAGATGCAAGAATAACTGTTTTGAGCAGTTAATTACCAGTGCTAACGATCCCTTTTACTTTTGGAAGGATTTAGCGAAATCAATATTTGGGCAAATTTTCATATTTTTTGTAACATCATCTAAATTTGCAAAATATGTCAAAGAAATTTAATTTCCATTTTTGACCACAGTTTGATTGGAAATTTAATTACGAGCTCAGCGACGTATGAGTTTCCATATTCAGACAATTATTTGTAAAGTTGTGGCAGAAGAGACTGATTATTTGATGACCGAAATTTGGATAAACGGATTTTGCCAAAAAGTTGATATTCACAAACGGAATTTTCTTCATAACTTGGCTAAAAAGGGTCATATAGATGCAAGAATAACTGTTTTGAGCAGTTAATTACCAGTGCTGACGATCCCTATTACTTTTTGAAGGATTTAGAGAAATCAATTTTTTGGCAAATTTTCACATATTTTGTAACATCATCAAAATTTGCACACTATGTCAAAGAAATTTAATTTCCATTTTTGAACACAGTTTGATTGGAAATTTAATTACGAGCTCAGCGACGTATGAGTTTCCATATTCAGACAATTATTTTTAAAGTTGTGGCAGAAAAGACTGATTATTTGATGACCGAAATTTGGAAAAACGGATTTTGCCAAAAAGTTGATATTTAGAAACGGACTTTTCGTC
>NW_001845384.1:0-2919 GCF_000001215.4 Drosophila melanogaster | reverse complement strand
GCACATACAGAAATTCGTACTGTCCCTTTTGTGTTACAAAGGAGGTAAATTTCTGGGATTCTAACTCAACGGGCACATGAAAGAAACCGTTAGTTAAATCTAAAGTCGTATACACCGAAGCACTCTGAAGCTTTTCGATAACAACGTCAACCTGCGGCATTGGAAAGTGATCACAAATTATCTTTTCATTTAATTTCCGATAGTCACAACACGATCGTTTTTTCCCATTCTTTTTCGAAACAAGCACCACTGGTGATGGTAATCTTGTCACGCAACCATTCCTGAACTTGATCATCCACAATCTTTTGTTCACACTCTGCCAAACGTCTTGGTTGTTGGAATACTGGTAAATCATTAATTAACAGTATTTTCATCTTCACTGGTGTCGAATTGGCTTATAATCTCAAATTAGACTTAAAGCTTTTTCTTTTTGCGCACTACTCAAATGCGATAAATCAACCTCATCAAATATATCAGCTTGCTCCACACCCAACATGCATATACTTTTGAATTCAACGAACAACTCAGCACATAATCCTTTGCCCAATGGCTGGATTCTCTGACTCTCAACCTTTTTTTGGTTTACAACTCGACTTATAATCTCTGTGCCACCTTTGGTTACTTTCATATCCACGCTGTTTAAGATTGTTCTTCCTAAAATCGAATCAAAACCCATATCCTCATCAGGAACTACGTGAAATTCAACTTGCATCTACCTCAACCGAAATTACAAAGCTACAGAATGTAAGCACCTGGCTATCACCTATACCAGTCAAACACTTCCCTAAGCCTGTCAACTTATTTCTGCCCAACTTAGTATAATCCAGGCCTGTTTGATGAATTGCTTGAACTACAAACTTTTTTGTAAACATCCAAACTAAGTTTTAGCTCTTTTAATGTTTTTGCTTGTTACAGCACAACTTTGTTTACAGGAGAATCCTGAATGCCACTAATGAAATAATCTATAATACTCTCATCTTCAAGCTTTGCTGGCTTAGCTATTTCCATCAGTGCGTACAAGAATTCATGTAAACTCTCATCTTTTTTTTTTGCCGTCTATTTAATCTTCGATGTATTTCTGCTGATGACACTTTAACTTCGAACTCATCTAGCAATACAGTTTTCAATATTTTTCAACTTCGAATGTTTTGTTGACTTTTGACAAACGATCTAGCAGCACCTCGTAAAAGCTGCTTCGCATAGACAAACATTTGTAATTCTACAATTCCCACATTCTTCTACCTCATTTATCCACTGATCAACATCAACACTACCTATAGTACCTGAGAATTCAGAAGTACTACCTTCGACGTCCTTTGGAGTAAACCATGACCTATTATTTTCATTTGTCATTATTGGTGCAGTTGCTACTGACTCATCGTCCGAAATGTTTTGTTCTTCATTGTTTAATTTGTAGTGAGCAAGAAGCCACTGTTGCAACATGCTTTTAGTACCACTTGTCTGCAAATTTAACTCAGACAGCTTATTTCGTAGGTCATCAACGCGCAGCTCACGAATTTTAATCCGATCCATTCTAAATAATATAAAATTTATCAGTACAAAATTCTCAATACGAAATAAGATCAACTGTATATTTTTTGCGTCAAGCTGCGAAACTACTTAACTTACCTTCTCTTTAAAGTTTTCAACACTACTAAGCCAACTCTGTTAAATCTATGTTAACAGCAAACGATACACAACTTCCAGCGTCGTTTTCGCCTCTTAGTTGTCCTCGCCTCTTTCGTTTCTACTGCCTCGCCTCTTTCTCTGTTGCTTCGCCTCTCTCGTCTCTGTTGCCGCTCGTTCGCCTTCGTATATGTGGCGGCGTATTTCGTTGCGCTGTTATTCTTCTTCTGCTTCTTCTGCCACTGAAGCGACTGTCGTTTTCTGATTGCTTCACCTTTTTTCTTCTTCTGCTATACTGTAACCGTCGTTTTGCCGTTCTTCTTCAATTGCCTGCTTGCAATTTCTACGGCGTCGCCTTTAACTTTTAGTCACTGCCGTTGTGCTTTTGAATAAACACAGCGTCTCCAACACCTTTTGGCTGCTGCCGTTTTTCTTCGAGCACTAGGTACGGAATCTCCAACACCTTTCGGACTCCGTCTTCTGAAGTCTTCCAATGAACACTGCCGTCACAAACACCTTTTGCTCGCCGTCGTCGATTGACTTCTAATTGCTTCAGCTTCACCGTGACTTCCTTCTTCCTTTTTTTTTTCTCTTGCGTCGTTCTTGTTTTTCTCGCTCGTCTCGCTCGCTCTCGCTGTCTCGCTCGCACTCATTAAAATCGCACTTATGCATACACAACTTGGTCCATCCCGGATGAGCCCCCAAAATTGTAGTCAGTTTATTTTATAGTGTCACTTTCTTGTTTAATGACAATTGTTTATAGTACACTTTATATTGTTTAATGACAATAGTTCTTGCTTATTATTATTTTATTGTTTGATGAAAATTGTTTAGCTCTAGTGGTATATGTCGGGAAGTTAACTGTTTCGGGGTCCTCTGTTGCCGCGCTCCGCCCGCGAGTCGTACACTTCCTCGGTTGCGACATATTCACGCGTCTGCTTTCTCAGAGTTTTCAAACATAAGTGCCCCGTGTACATTTCAACATTGCTCTATCTCGCTTGATACATGCTGGTCCGAACCAAAGACACTAGAATAACAAGATGCGTAACGGCCATACATTGGTTTGGCACTATGCAGCCAATTTTTTAGTGACGGCCAAAATTGCTCTCTTTCCGCTCACTCCCGCTGAGAGCGTAAGAAATCTAAAAATTTAATTTGCTTGCTTGTGTGAGTAAAAACAAGAGACGAGAACTCGTATATGTGTGCGTGTTGTGCTAGAAGACGATTTTCGGGCCGAAATCAATTCTGATCGAAGAAATGAATTTACATAGTACATATTAGGGTAGTTTTTGC
>NW_001844936.1:10414-14028 GCF_000001215.4 Drosophila melanogaster | reverse complement strand
CTATATAGTTCTTACATTCTAATATTTCAAATTGACTTATACTACTATACTTATATACAATTACTACTACTACTTCTACTACAGCTCGGCCATCCTGAAAATTACGATCTCGTAGTCCTCGCCGCTTTCTTGTAATCATTACATTTGTTTCAGTATTAGTTACATTTGGTTTAGTTTTCTTTTTTACATTTACTTTAGACTTTTGTTTTTCTCTATCATTTTTCTTATCTGCATTTTTATTATTTGATACCGAGTTCTTTTCTCTAAGCCATGGTTTAATATTATGAGCCGCCCATATTCCATTGTATGGTTTTTGTGTCAACTGAAAACCTTCCACATCTTTGATACAATACCTATCATTTTCTAGTACTTTGGCGATTTCGTAGGGGCCTTTATATTTGGTTATTAATTTTTTAGGCGCTCCAACTGTTGAATCAAAATTCTTGATTTATTGGTATTTTTGCATTTATGTTTATTAGTCGTTTAGCGTCAACATATTTCTTGTTATAGTTCTGTACTTTTTCCTGCGAAACTTCTGCATTTTTTCTAATTTTCTCTAAATTAATATTTTTTGTACTAATCATGGGTTTTATGTCTCTATTTATTCGCTCAACTTGTCCATTTGCTTGTTGTGAGCTTGTTGCAATTTTGACGTGCTTAATGTTTCTTGATTCCAAAAATTCTTCGAACATATCTTATGTAAAACATGTCCCTCTGTCTGAAACAATGGTCGTTGGGTACAATCTCACAAACTTTGTGCATCCATCAACAATTACTAATGTTTAGGTTTGAAACGTTGTAACTTAGTTATATGCATTTCGATTTAAGCGAAATCAATTGTTAAATAGCAAAGTTTCTGATCTCTTAAATTTGTTTTTATATAATTTTTATTTATTTTTTCAAAAACATAACAAAAATCTTCATTTTTTTTGGCTCAACTGAATAGGTTTGACCACCAAAACTATTTAATAAAGTATACATTTGTTAGTATAAAGCAAAATTTCAAGGCACTGGATAGTTTAAATAATAAAAGGCTCTGTTCTTTTTTACCAGTACAATTGGCGAACAATACTCAGACTCACTTTGTCGTATAATACCATCTTTTAAATAATCATCAAGGATTCCTTGTAATTTTTCTGTCTACATATGCCAGACGCCTTGGTGAAAAACTAAACGGCTTGTCTTCTTCTAACCTTAGCTTACTTTCACATTTTATATTCGGTTCACTCGGTCTTTTTTGTTTAATATAATATTCTTCAATGACATTTATAAATTCGCATCTTTGTTTAAAATTTAATTGTGAACCTATCTCATGTACCTTTTCATTATCATTATTATCATTATACAAAATTATTTTGTTCGTCTGCGTTTGTCTCATAATGACTTTTAAATTCTTTATTTTTATTTTTATTTTCTTCAACTATCGAATCATTTTCATATTTTCATTTTCAATTTCCGTTTCGGCCTTTCGCTAAAAAATCCCTTTCCAACAACTTAGCGTATCCCATAGATTCATCATCCACGACATATAGTAACATAGGAGTATCTTTATTTGAGAACTTAACTGAAGATTTTACGCTTCCATGTATTTGTAATTTAATTAAATTTAATCCAACGTAACTTAAAGAGGTAGTCTTTTCCATTTTTATTTGACTTGGTATAAAACGTTTTTTAATAATACTTATCGGGCTGCCAGAATATATGAGACATTCTATGAAAATGGGGCTCAGCACATTGTTCTGTGTACAAAATGTTAATTCAATATAACTTACATAATCGTTGTCTCCGCCCTTCGACTTCTTGTATTGGTTGCACCTTGCAACCTCGTGGCTTCTGATAATATCCTGCTCCACGGTCTTCTGGTAACATGGGTTCGGGAACGTAGCCCAACTCAACGTTTCGGAATGACTCCAAAAGCTCCAATCGGGTCTTGAACGAACGCTGACTTAGCCAGATTGTGTAGATTGACATCGTGTATGCCGTCAATGACATATTATAAAAATTCATCTTCTGCCAGTGCTAAATTATCCAAGAGCTGAGAAGTGGCAGTGAGTGGCAATGAGTATTACATTGTTCTGTAGCTTCTGCCGCATACTGATCTTTGACTCTGTGGGCATTACGAACATTTTCTACAGGTAGATTAACATTTTATTCGCTGTCTCCATTTGAGAATATAGCCATCTTTCAGCATCGCCCTCAACTTTGTAGTGAATTAGCGCACGCATCATATCGTCACCGACCTTGAAAGTTTTCTGGACATTCAAAAGTTTATTAATTTTGAACTTTTCAGCTTCAATATTTTCAACTCATTTTCCAGTCTTTGAACATCGCCGCATTGTTGCGCATCATTTGGTTTCCAAAACATTTTTCCGCCTCATTGTTGCCAGCCATTTGCATCTCAGGATCATTGTTGCTAGCCATCTTCGCCTTTGTCGTTGTACCTGTCCATAGACAGGGTTTATTTTTTTCATACGCGCACCACTCAAATTTAATATTTTCAAGTCTTTTAATCAATTCGATTTTTGTGCCACTTCTTTTAAATTTGTTTTGCGAGCACAGAGCTTTTACTTCTTTTCCTGTATAATTTCCAGGATTACAATTCATTAATGCCGATTTTTATTTTTCTTTTGAAACGATATCTTGAGTAGCTCCGACCACTTCTAAGCTTTAGTGTGCGCTCCGTGACAGTTCAACGACGACTGACTCTTCATTTATTCAGCACGTGTATTTACGTATTTACATTCGCGACTCTTATAATTAGTTCTTACATTTTAATATTGCAATGGGGCTTATACTACTGTACTTTAGTTCTAAAAAGGCTGCTCAATAAAACACAGCACGACTCCGGCGCATAGCCGTAAAATCACTTTGTACTTATCACTTTGTATTTATTTACTTATTTATAGCAAGATAACTAAGGGGGCGAAGTCAAGCCCTCCAACGTAATCTTCCTAACTCCAGTAATCATACCTAATCCTGAAATGGAAGACCCTTGGACACAGGAGAGAAATACATAACTCCGGACACAGAAGAAAAACAGTGTTTGCATTCAGATGAATATATGTCTAGTACAATTTTATCTCGACAGTGTTCAGGATTTTGGGTGAAATTTTGAAAGCCATTTTTGTATTTCTGTGTTCTGTCTTGGTCAAGTTACACAAGTTGCATTTATTTATTATGTTTTGAATTAGAGTTTGACAATTTGGAAAACAATAGCTTTCTTTAAATAACTTTGTCATTTTTTGGATACCTCAGTGCAAGAGTTTTTCATGTGATTGCAATATGATTTTTTTAAATTCTGCATATGAATGCACCGTTCTTTAATAAGATGAGACTACGAATAATTTTTGTGTAGTTGGTATTAATGATTTCTTTATGTGCTGCTTGTATAAGTTCAAAATCATAATAATACATGGTACATGGTATTTGTAAATGAAATGGTCAAGCAAAAATTGCTTTGCTCTTTTTCTTGTCATTTTATCATAGAAGGCTGTACTAATTGATTTACCGAAATAGGTTGACTTTTCTACCTTATTTTGATCTGTTTTAACGAATATGATTTGTTTTTTAAAAATATTTATTAGTTTTTATGGTAAGTGAAAAAGCTCGCTATT
>NW_001844936.1:9066-9929 GCF_000001215.4 Drosophila melanogaster | reverse complement strand
GACAGAAGCCGCTGCAGACAAAGGAAAACGATAGATCCCCTCCAGCAGCCGACGGACACCAGCACCAACATCGAAGCCATCCTCAAGTCACTGAGTGATAGCATTAACTCCCTCCGTGCGCTCCAAGAAAAGCAGATGGAGCTCATGATGATGATGCTTAAGCAGCAGCAACAACAGACACAGCAGCAAGCCCCATAATGATGCCGCTGCGCATCCTAGGGTGGAACGCCGACGGCGTATCCACGAAATTGGCCGAAGTGGAGTGCTTCGTGCGACGTCACGAAATCGATGTGTTACTGCTCAGCGAAACACACTGCAAGGGGACAGAGACGCCTAAGCTATTCCGCTTTGTAGCTAATGATCCGAGTGGTGGCAACGCCAAAGGCGGGGCAGCTATCTTGATCAAATCTAGCATTGCCCACTTCCCGCTAACACCAATAGCCACTGACAAGGTGCAACTTGCGCCGGCGGCTATCGAAACGGCACTTGGTCCTATAAGTTTTGGAGCGGTCTACTGCCCACCGAGATTTGCATGGACTACGGATGAGTTTTAGGACATTTTGGAAGAGTTCCAGACGAAATTCATCGTTGCGGGCGATTGGAACGCGTCCCACTGGCTCTGGGGTGCGGGAAGGAGCAACCAAAGAGGTATTGCACTAGCGAATCTCGTCCTAAACTCGGAGGTGGACTCGCTAGCAACAAGAGGACCAACAAGATACCCGTACGGCAGTAGAGGCTCACCAGGGTACATTGATTTTGCACTGACAAAGGGTGTGCTGGGCATCCACGCTAACATAAGTGCGGTTGTTGAGCTTAGCTCCGACCACCTGCCTCTGGTAATTACGCTGGATGCGGGGGCAATA
>NW_001844936.1:0-3604 GCF_000001215.4 Drosophila melanogaster | reverse complement strand
ACGAATCCTAACGATCAGGAAAACGAAATTCGTGCTTACCACTTAAATACCAATCATAGGGGGATAGACGAAACGTATAACCATTTGAAAAGGGACATTTACTTCCCGCATTTAAAAGACACTATCACAAAAATTATAAAAAATTGTGATACCTGCCTAACCCTAAAATACGATAGACATCCCCATAGACCATTGATGCAAGCCCCAACCGCCCCAGAGGGTCCATTGGCAGTCGTACATATAGACATATATTTCATTAATAATACTTGTAACCTCACAATTATCGATAAATTCACCAAGCTAGCGCAAGCCTACCCCCTAAGCAATAGAAATTCAATAAAGGTCGCCGATGCCCTATTACAATTCATAAGTCACTCTGGCGCACCAGCGCTCTTAACAGATCGCGCCCACCAAGGAGGCTCAATAGAAGGTAACCGAGGGATCTCATTTCCCGATCTCCTTTGAAAAGGGTCAGCAGAAGCTGACGCTTATCAAAAAACCTATTTGTTATATGTGTTTGTTATGTACTGTATTATTATTGTAAATTAGAAAAAGCTAACTATAGTTAGCCGGCGCGCCCAAATGGGCAGAATTAATAGAAAAGAAGGACACAAAGGGGGTTCCAAGATTTCCCCCTATGCCTTAATAAATAAATTAATTGTGAATATTGAGGTCTTTATGGAGTGTAGAATTACGTACATACCAGGGTCAGTTGGTTATACGTTATGTGGGAAATGAACCAGATCAGCGAACTAAAATGATCGATAACACAGAGAGCAAGAGAGTAACGCGCAGTGGCAACGCTTATTAACGGAAAAAACAAAAAGAGGACTTCGAGTAGAATGGTGAACGAAAGCAGTCGCAAGTTTTTCAATCGCGCTATATACTTACGCAACTAGAGCCAAACAATTGTCATCAAACAATTAAATTATAATAAGCGAGAACTATTGTCATCAAACATAATAAAGTGTACTATAACCAATTGTGATTAAACAATAAAGTAACACATTATAATAGAAACTTACTACAATTTGGGGGCTCGTCCGAGATGGCCCAAGCAGGCTAGAAGAAAACGGCAGCAGCCAAAGGTGTTGGAGACGCTGTGTTTATTCAAAGTGCAACGGCGGTGACCAATAGTTGATGGCCACGCCGTAGAAATTGCAAGCAGACAATTGAAGAAGAACGGCAATACGACGGTTACGGTGTATCAGAAGAAGAAGAACGGTGAAGCAATCAGAAAAACGACGGTCGCTTCAGTGGCAGAGGAAGCAGAAGAAAAATGACGGCGCAACGAAATACGCCGCCACATAAGCAACAGAGAAAGAGGCGAGGCAGTAGGAACGAAAGAGGCGAGGACAACGAAGAGGCGAAAACGACGCGGCAAGTTGTGTATCGTTTGCTGTTAACATAGATTTAACAGAGTTGGCTAAGTAGTTTTGAAAACTTTAAAGAGAGGGTATGTTAAGTAGTTTTGCAGCTTGACGCAAAGAATATACAGTTGATTTTATTTCGTATTAAGAATATTGTACTGATAAATTTTATATTATTTAGAATGGATCGGGTTGAAATTCTTGCGCTGCGCGTTGATGACCTACGAAATAAGCTGTCTGAGTTAAATTTGCAGACAAGTGGTACTAAAAGCATGCTGCAGCAGCGGCTCCTTGCTCACTACAGATTAAACAATGAAGAACAAAACATTTCGGACGATGAGTCAGTAGCAACTGCACCAATGATGACAAATAAAAATAATAGGTCATGGTTTACTCTAAAAGATGTCGAAGGTAGTATTTCTGAATTCTCAGGTACTATAGGTAGTGTTGATGTTGATCAGTGGATAGTGGATCAGTGTGAGTACAGTTCAGTGGAACCAATTACAAATGTTTGTCTATGCGAAGCAGCTTTTACGAGGTGCTGCTAGATCGTTTGTCAAAAGTCAACAAAACATTCGAAGTTGGGAAATATTGAAAACTGTATTGCTAGATGAGTTCGAAGTTAAAGTATCATCAGCAGAAATACATCGAAGATTAAATAGACGGCAAAAGAAAAAAGATGAGAGTTTACATGAATTCTTGTACGTACTGATGGAAATAGCTAAGCCAGCAAAGCTTGAAGATGAGAGCATTATAGATTATTTCATTAGTGGCATTCAGGATTCCCCTGCAAACAAAGTAGTGCTGTATCAAGCAAAAACATTAAAAGAGCTAAAACTTAGTTTGGATGTTTTCAAAAAAGTTTGTAGTTCAAGCAAGTCTGGATCATAAACAAGCCTGGATCATTCGTCGATAAACAGATTTCTGAGTCCAAGAAGATTAACAGTGATTTTGCTAAAAGATTGTAGGAAGAAAGATTTTGTTTGTTTTAAGTGTAACCAACCAGGACATCGCGCATCAGAGTGTAAAATAGATGGAAAAGTTGAAGTGTTTGACTGGCATAGGTGATAGCCAGGTGCTTACATTCGGTAGCTTTGTAATTTCGGTTGACGTAGATGGTATAGACATGCAAGTTGAATTTCACGTAGTTCCTGATGAGGATATGGGTTTTGATTCGATTTTAGGAAGAACAATCTTAAACAGCGTGGATATGAAAGTAACCAAAGGTGGCACGGAGTTCATAAATCGAGTTGTAAACCAAAAAAAGGTTGAGAGTCAGAGAATCCAGACATTGGACAAAGGATCATGTGCTGAGTTGTTTGTTGAATTCAAAAGAATGTGCATGTTGGGGGTGGAGCAGCCTGACATATTGGATGAGGTTGATTTATCACATTTGAGTAGTGTTCAAAAAGAAAAAGCTTTAAGTCTAATTGGAGATTATAAGCCAATTCGAAATTGTTCGACACCAGTGAAGATGAAAATACTGTTAACCGATGATTTACCAGTATTCCAACAACCAAGACGTTTGGCAGAGTGTGAACAAAAGATTGTGGATGATCCAGTTCAGGAATGGTTGAGTGACAAGATTATAAAACCGAGTGTGTCGGAATACGCATCACCAGTGGTGCTTGTTTCGAAAAAGAATGGGAAAAAACGATTGTGTTGTGAATATCGGAAATTAAATGAAAAGATAATTCGTGATCACTTTCCAATGCCTCAGGTTGACGTTACTATCGAAAAGCTTCAAAGTGCTTTGGTGTATAAGACTTTGGATTTAACTAACGGTTTCTTTCATGTACCCGTTGAGTTGGAATCCCAGAAATATACCTCCTTTGTAACACAAAAGGGACAGTACGAACTTCTGTATGTGCCCTTTGGTATTACAAACTCACCTGCAGTTTTTACTCGATTCATAATGGCAGTCTTAAGGGACGATGTGATTGTGCCCAGTAAAAATGTGTGTGAAGGATTGGTAAAGCTGGAGAAGGTGGTGTATTGTTACAAAAAGACCCAGAAGATTATTTGTTTCATCCGGTTCAATACATGAGTGTGGCGTGTGTATGTGTTGGGTTTGAAATTTAAGATTGTGACTGACTGCAACGCGTTCACTATGACGATGAAGAAGAAGGACGTTCCTTTGAAGGTAGCTTGGTGGGTATTATACCTTCAAGACTTTGATTATCAAATAGAACATCGCTCAGGGTCGAGAATGAGACATGTTGATGCGTTGAGTA
>NW_001845381.1:0-2924 GCF_000001215.4 Drosophila melanogaster | reverse complement strand
CAGTCACAGTAAAGGACGCATACCCAATCCCAATCATGGATGGACTGCTAAGTCGTCTTCCACCGGTACATTGCATTTCCAAAATTGACCTCAAAGATGCCTTTTGGCAGATCTGTTTAGATCAAGAATCCCGTGCCAAGACTGCTTTCACCGTTCCATTTTCCATTTTCATTTCAAGAGAATGCCTTTTGGATTGTCAAACGCTCCTCAAACCATGTGCCGTTTGATGGACCTCGTTATACCCTATCAATTAAAATCGCATGTACTAGTCTACCTAGACGATTTGCTGGTTTTGTCAAACCATTTCGAAGACCATCTTTTGCATTTGTCCGAAGTAGCCACCCAATTGCGTAAAGCTGGATTGACAATTAATGTCCAGAAAAGTCAGTTCTCTTTGAAAACAGTAGACTATCTCGGTTACCTGGTGGGCGAAGGCGCACCAAACAAAATCGCTGCTGTGAATTTCCGATTCCAAAGACCCAAAAGCAACTAAGACGATTCCTTGGTATGACTGGTTTGTACCAGCGATTCATATCTAATTACTCCACAGTCATTTTCAATCTTACAGAACTGTTGCGTGGGAAATCTTTCAGCTGGAACGATCATGCTCAAGAAGCTTTTGACAATATCAAAGTTATGCTCTGCTCCTTGTCTCATTCACCCCAATTATGACAAACCATTTATCCTGCAGTGTGATGCTTCACTACTTGGAGTGGGTGCAGTTCTAGCTCAATGTGATGATTCCGGTTGTGAACGTCCGATAGCATTCATGTCTAAGAAGCTGAATAAAGCCCAACGTAACTATACAGTTACAGAAATCGAATGCATGGCTCTAGTTCCGGCAATTAAGAAGTTCAGAATGT
Source organism: Drosophila melanogaster (assembly GCF_000001215.4). Lineage (NCBI taxonomy): Eukaryota > Metazoa > Arthropoda > Insecta > Diptera > Drosophilidae > Drosophila > Drosophila melanogaster. Next base: position 2,061 of record NW_001845381.1, on the reverse strand, counting down.
ACATTGACGGTCATAGTTTCAAAGTAGTCACCGACCACTAAAGTCTTCGATGCCTAATGAACCAATCAGATTTAAGCGGGAGATTGGCAAGATGGGCTATCAAACTTCAGGGTTATTCCTTCGAAATCGAGCATCGCAAGGGAAGAGAAAGTGCGGTTGCGGACGCTTTGTCTCGATCGTTCGAGGATGTTGACGACATTGCTGCAATAGACCTTGAAATCCATCCCGAAATTGATTTATCTTCCAGTGCACTTCAATCGGAAGAGTACTCTGTTCTCAGAGATAACTTAGTGTCTCTAAAATTACCTGATTTTCAAGTCATTGATGATTATATTTATCATCGTGCAACATTCCCCAATTGTACTGACGTTTCACCAGACGATTGCTGGAAATTGCTTGTACCTGAGTCGTTGCGTCATAGCGTAACGAGTTTGGCTCATAATCAACCAACATTTGCACATTGTGGAATGGCTAAATGCTTAGAGCGTATTAGACGGCGTTTTTACCGGCCAAACATGGTTATCAACGTTCGTGATTACATTCGAAATTGCGAGACGTGTCAGACCACTAAATATCCCAATCGTTCTTTAAAACCACCAATGGGAGTACAAGTGCAAAGCGATACAATTTTTCAAAGACTATCTTGATTTTATCGGCCCATTTCCCAGATCGAAATCCGCCAACATTGGTATATTGATTATTCTGGATCACTTTTGCAAATTTACCTTTTTAAGTTCAACACTAAAGTGATCATCAGTATATTGCGGGATGAAATATTTTCATGCTTTGGTGTACCCGAAACAGTCGTGAGTGACAACGGAACTCAATTTAAAAGCCGTGATCTCTCTGACTTTCTTTCGAAATATGTTTACTGGTACATATGCTCCACAATCCAACAAAGCTGAGAGAGTTAACCGTTCTATAAATGCTGCTTTAAGGGCTTAAATTCGCTCTGACCAACGCGAATGGGACGTGTTCCTCAGTAGCATCAACTGTTCTCTTCGTAACTCGATTCACCAATCTATTGGTATATCGCCTTATCATGTTGTTTTCGGTAAACACATGATATCCCACGGTAATGACTACAAACTGTTGCGAAAACTTAATTTACTCGCAGAAGGTGACGTAAAATTATCAAGGACTGACGAATTTCAGAGAATTCATTCCAACATTGCCAAACATTTGAATAAGGCTTATGAGACAAACCAAAAGTCTTACAATCTCCGAGCACGATCCCGTTCTTTTGAGGTTGGTCAAGAAGTTGTTAAAAGAAATTTCTTACTAAGTAATGCAGCGAATAATTTTAACGCGAAACTCGCTCAGTCAATATATCTCTTAGATGACATGAACGGCAAGGAACTTGGTATATTTCATGCCAAGGACATTTGGTAATTGCTTTTGACTCCTTATTCAGTTTTTATTGTTAGTCACAGGGACTAAAAACCAAACCTGTGGTTGTGGGAGTCGAGCCAAATGGCAAACTTATATGTGCTATCGCACTCATTTGGTAACGAACCATTATAGCCAAATTCAAATCCTGGCAAAATTGAAAAAGGATTGTAGAAAGCTACGGTTACACTTGATTTGCATACTTCCGTTCTCTTTTTCGGGAAGGCGTGATCGAGGGCAGTTTAACTTGATGCAAAGTCCCTGATTATTAATCCACGAGCATCGTATAGACCGGATAAGAGTTTTTCAAGGCAAATACTGCCAAGTGATAGTTTAAATCGTGATCTAACTTTAAATGCGGCTGTTGCCTGTACCACATTTGAAGGTAGAAGTCTTAGTGGCCGCGTCGCCAAGGCGGCTTGCATTGTTTTTCGCCCTCAACTTTTGACCACGTGTGAAATTTACTGTGGCTTCATCGATCGCAGAAATATCCACAACTGCTTGCATCAGGAGCACCCACCGTGTGCAGCGGAAAGCTGGGCTTGTCCTTTTCTGCTGCCAACCAAGTGCAGATCGCAGCCCAGCTCCCCGAGTTGGCGTTCTTTTTCTACTCTTCATCGCCGCAAGCAAGGAGCAGATCACCGTGCACCCATTTTATGCACACATCAGCTT
>NW_001845511.1:0-2583 GCF_000001215.4 Drosophila melanogaster | reverse complement strand
AAACAGGTCATAAGTTAGACTCGAAATATACAGGTCCGTATAAAGTAACGGAAATAGGAGAAAATAATAACGTTACAATAACTAATAATTAAAATAAAAAGCAAACTGTTCATAAAAAACGGATTAAAAGTTGCTACGTAGTAAATATTTATAGTATGATCATACATAGGCATAAAAATAATAATAATAATAATAATAATAAAAATAATTTTTTTTTGAGGTTTTAAATAAAAATTTGTTCACTATATAAATGTACTTAAAAAACAATCATAACACAACTTTTCTAATAATGTATAAACTACCTTTAAAATAACTTCATAATATTACGTTATTTTTCAAAAGGAGGGAGATATAGTATGCACACATATCGGTTAACCACTGTACCTATATGTATTCATAATATACAAGCACATTGTAGCAGTTATGTGTGTACATAAACAGTCCAGCCCAAGTGTATGCGTAATCGAGCACCCACTTGAGGGCTAACATACATAATTGCATGGTCAGCAGTTCTCACGCTGGCCAAGCGCTGATCGCTTACATGTGTGCCTATATCACTCCTCCTCCAGCACCATCGCTCGGCGACAATACATATATAGTAGCATAATATGCTTCACATATTACGCTTACACAAGCATTGTACATACAATCTTGCACATGCATAAACACATGAAACCAATTTACATTTTTGCTTACACTTAAGCGCATGATTTGTTGTGCATCCATACCGTTCTTTTTCCGTTCTTTTTTGTACACATATACTGATTAGACATTCCCGTTTCTCGCGACTCACTTCGAGCCGATCAAAAACTCTGTACAGTCAGTCTTAAGCTGACAGTTTTAGAATAAAGACGCTCACTGAAATATTCGTGTTTCAATTTATAATTGGCTTCAGCGTTGATCTTTGTCTTCGTCATAGACGGATCATTTATTCGACTCGAAATAGTAACTACGTAAGTATATAGTAGCATAATATACTTCACATATTACGCTTACATAAGCATTGTACATACAATCTTGCACCGCACATACAATCTTGCACATGCATAAACACACGAAACATGAAACCAATTCACATTTTTGCTTACACCTAAGCGCATGATTTGTTGTGCAACCCACAAATATGCTGACTAGACATTTCCGTTTCTCACGAGCAACTTCGAGCCGAGCAAAACTCTGTACATTTAGTCTTAAGCTGACATTACTTTAATAAACACGTTCACCGAAATTGTTCGTGTTTCGATTGAAAGTTGTTTCAGCGTCGATCTTTGTCTTCGTTATTGACGGATCATTTATTCGACTAACAAAATTAATAACTACGTAAGTGGCGCAGTCGGTAGGATGATCCTAATTGATGCGATATTAAACATATTCAATTCTCTGTGTATTATCCGCTAAAGAACTACAACTTCAATATCTCGCATCGGTAAATCAAGTGATAGCGAAATTGAAAAACTTAAAATTATATCAAATTTTAAGAAGACGCCTTTGAATTCACTGGGTAGTAAATCCACAAAAGGTTACTCAAAACAAAGTGAAATAGCTAAGTGCGCAACACTAAATAAACGTAACTACAACTAAGTGAAATAGAATAACAACAGTTAAACTAAGTGAAAACCAAATAAACTTAACTACAAATAAGCGAACAACAGTAACAACAATAATAATAGCAGCGAAAATAAGTGAAATTAAATAAACTTAACCATAACAAGTAAATAGTTAAACCAACATAAACACTAATCAAAATTCAAACCAACAAACCACGATGGCCGTAGCAGCACCAGCACAAATAGAATTGTCTGACTCGAACATGATTCAAGTAGAAAGACAAATACACGCAATCGAGGTTTTCAAAGGACACTAACACACCTAACACTTTGTACACTTTCATCAGTCGCGTCGACTTCATCTTGGCTCTGTATCAGACCACAGATGAAAGATAAAAGTTAATAATCTTTGGACACATCGAACGAAACATCAGTGGCGATGTTATACGCACCGTCGGAGTAACCATCCTCAGCAGCTGGAGCGAACTCAGGACTCAGCTTATACTTAACTACAAGCCCCAAGCACCGAACCACCAACTTCTGGATGAATTCAGGAACATACAATATCGAGGTAACGTTCGACATTTCCTCGAAGAAGCCGAAAGAAACGACAGATACTTATAAGTAAATTAGAACTAGAAAATAATACTAACGAAACCATTCTCTATACTTGATTAATACAAACCAGCATCGAAAATCTAATTCAAAAACTTCCAAGCCACATTTATCTCAGAATAGTTAACTGTAATATTCCAAACCTAAGATCACTAATAAATATATTTCAAGAAAAAGGTATTTATGAGGCACCAACCTCAAGTAAAGATAATATAAAGCCAACTTCAATTTCAAACAAAATAACAACCAACCCCCAAAATAGACAAATGAATAACCAAAATAGACCCTTTGTACCCTGACAACCATTCTTTAATAACGTCTATCAACCCTATCACCAAGCACATTCTCATATGCTCAGGTTTAACCCAAACCCGGTTCCTCAATATCAAAATAGACCCATTTACCCACAATCTAACATACC
>NW_001845271.1:0-3402 GCF_000001215.4 Drosophila melanogaster | reverse complement strand
CGGTCCACACAGGTCCCGTACTGGTCCCCTACTCGGTCCTGTACTGGTCCCGTATTCGGTCCCGTACTGGTAAGGTAGTGGTCCCGTACTCGCTCTCGTACTGGTGCCGTAATGGTCCCGTACTCGGTCCCGCAATCGGTCCCGTACTCGGTCCCGTACTCGGTCCCGTACTGGTTCCGTACTCGGTCCCGTACTGGTCCCGTACTCAGTCCCGTACTGCTCCTTTACTGGTCCCGTACTTAGTCCCGTACTAGTACTATTCTCGGTCCCGTACTGGTACTATACTCGGTCCCGTACGGGTCCCGTACTCGGTCCCGTACTGGTCCCGCACTCGGTTCCGTACTCGATCCCGTACTGGTCCCGTAATGGTACTATACTCGGTCCCGTACTGTTCCCGTACTCGGTCCCGTACTAGATCCCGTACTCGGTCCCGCACTGGTCCCGTATTGGTCCCGTAGTGGTACCGTATTGGTTCCGTACTGGTCCCGTACTGGTCCCGTACTGGTCCCGTATTGGTCCCGTAGTGGTACCGTATTGGTTCCGTACTGGTCCCATACTGGTCCCGTACTGAACCCGTATTGGTCCCGTACTGGTCCCGTACTGGTCCCGGACTTGGTCCCGTACTGGTCCCGTACTCGGTCCCGTACTCGGTCCCGTACTGGTCCCGTACTCGGTTCCTACTGGTCCCGTACTCGGTCCCGTACTCGGTCCCGTACTCGGTCCCGTACTCCGTCTCGTACTCTGTCCCATACTGGGTCTCGTACTATGTCCCGTAGTCCGTCTCGTACTCTGTCCCGTATTGGTCCCGTACTGGTCCCGTACTGGTACCGTATTGGTCAAGTACTTTTCCCGTACTGGTCTCGTACTCGGTCCCGTACTGGTCCCGTACTGGTCCTGTACTGGTCCCGTACTCGGTCCCGTACTGATCCCGTACCCGGTTGGTACTGATCCACTACTCGGTTCCGTACTCGGTCCCTTATTGGTCCCGTACTGGTCCCGTAGTGTTACCGTATTGGGTCCGTACTGGTCCCGTACTCGGTCACGTACTGGTCCCGTACTGTTCCCGTGCTGTTCCCGTACTGGTCCAGTACTCGGTCAGTACTGGTACCGTACTCGGTCCCACACAGGTCCCGTACTGGTCCCCTACTCGGTCCTGTACTGGTCCCGTACTCGGTCCCGTACTGGTCAGGTAGTGGTCCCGTACTCGCTCTCGTACTGGTGCCGTAATGGTCCCGTACTCGGTCCCGCAATCGGTCCCGTACTCGGTCCCGTACTGGTTCCGTACTCAGTCTCGTACTGGTCCCGTACTCAGTCCCGTACTGCTCCTTTACTGGTCCCGTACTTAGTCCCGTACTAGTACTATTCTCGGTCCCGTACTGGTACTATACTCGGTCCCGTACGGGTCCCGTACTCGGTCCCGTACTGGTCCCGCACTCGGTTCCGTACTCGATCCCGTACTGGTCCCGTAATGGTACTATACTCGGTCCCGTACTGTTCCCGTACTCGGTCCCCTACTAGATCCCGTACTCGGTCCCGCACTGGTCCCGTATTGGTCCCGTAGTGGTACCGTATTGGTTCCGTACTGGTCCCATACTGGTCCCGTACTGAACCCGTATTGGTCCCGTACTGGTCCCGTACTGGTCCCGGACTTGGTCCCGTACTGGTCCCGTACTCGGTCCCGTACTCGGTCCCGTACTGGTCCCGTACTCGGTTCCTACTGGTCCCGTACTCGGTCCCGTACTCGGTCCCGTACTCGGTCCCGTACTCCGTCTCGTACTCTGTCCCGTACTGCGTCTCGTACTATGTCCCGTAGTCCGTCTCGTACTCTGTCCCGTATTGGTCCCGTACTGGTCCCGTACTGGTACCGTATTGGTCAAGTACTTTTCCCGTACTGGTCTCGTACTCGGTCCCGTACTGGTCCCGTACTGATCCTGTACTGGTCCCGTACTGGTCCCGTACTGGTCCCGTACTGATCCCGTAGTGGTACCGTATTTGTCCCATACTGGTCCCGCACTCGGTAACGTACTGGTCCCGTACTGATCCTGTACTGGTCCCGTACTGGTCCTGTACTGGTCCCGTACTGGTCCCGTACTGGTCCCGTACTTGGTCACGTACTGGTCCCGTACTGGTCCCGTACTGATCCCATACTGTTCCCGTACTGGTCCCGGACTTGGTCCCGTACTGGTCCCGTACTGGTCCCGTACTCGGTCCCGTACTCGGTCCCGTACTCGTTCCCGTACTGGTCCCGTACTCCGTCTCGTACTCTGTCCCGTACTCCTTCTCGTACTCTGTCCCGTATTGGTCCCGTACTGGTACCGTATTGGTCCAGTACTTTTCCCGTACTGGTCCCGTACTCGGTCCCGTACTGGTCCCGTACTGATCCTGTACTGGTCCCGTACTGGTCCCGTACTGGTCCCGTACTGGTCCCGTACTGGTCCCGTACTGGTCCCGTACTGGTCCCGTACTGGTCCCGTACTGGTCCCGTACTGATACTGTACAGGTCCCGTACTCGGTCCCGTACTCGTTTCCGTACTGGTCCCGTACTCCGTATCGTACTCTGTCCCGTATTGGTCCCGTACTGGTCCCGTACTGGTACCGTATTGGTCCCGTACTTTTCCCGTACTGGTCTCGTACTCGGTCCCGTACTGGTCCCGTACTGATCCTGTACTGGACCCGTACTGGTCCCGTACTGATCCTGTACTGGTCCCGTACTGGTCCCGTACTGATCCCGTAGTGGTACCGTATTGGTTCCGTACTGGTCCCATACTGGTCCCGTACTGGTCCCGTATTGGTCCCGTACTGGTCCCGTACTGGTCCCGTACTGGTCCCGGACTTGGTCCCGTACTGGTCCCGTACTCGGTCCCGTACTCGGTCCCGTACTCGGTCCCGTACTCGGTCCCGTACTGGTCCCGTACTCGGTCCCTACTGGTCCCGTACTCGGTCCCGTTCTCGGTCCCGTACTCGGTCCCGTACTCCGTCTCGTACTCTGTCCCGTACTGCGTCTCGTACTATGTCCCGTAGTCCGTCTCGTACTCTGTCCCGTATTGGTCCCGTACTGGTCCCGTACTGGTACCGTATTGGTCAAGTACTTTTCCCGTACTGGTCTCGTACTCGGTCCCGTACTGGTCCCGTACTGATCCTGTACTGGTCCCGTACTGGTCCCGTACTGATCCCGTAGTGGTACCGTATTTGTCCCATACTGTTCCCGCACTCGGTAACGTACTGGTCCCGTACTGATCCTGTACTGGTCCCGTACTGATCCTGTACTGGTCCCGTACTGGTCCCGTACTGGTCCCGTACTTGGTCACGTACTGGTCCCGTACTGGTCCCGTACTGGAACCGTACCGGTCCCGTACTGATCCCGTACTGTTCCCGGTACTGGTCCCGGACTTGGTCCCGTAC
>NW_001845243.1:0-3554 GCF_000001215.4 Drosophila melanogaster | reverse complement strand
TTCTTCTTTAGGTTCTCCTGGTTTGCTTTCTTCTCTCTTTTAGTTTCTTCTCCTTTTGGTTATGGTTATGGCGGCAGCTTGTCAATTTTGCACAAATAATTCTCTGATTAATTTTTCGCTTTTAGTTTGTCCATTAAATGTTTATATTGTCGCGGTTCAAACTTTGCGGCCGGAAGACAAATTTTAAACTTTTAATTTGTAAACTTGAAAGTCGATTTTAATTAAGTTTATGCGTGAGAATATTTTGCAGGCGAAGCACGTTTAATTTTATTAAATAAAATTAATTAATTTATTAAATAAGTTTAATTTATTTGTTATTTAACTTTGCTTTTATTTTATTTGAACAATGCTGGTGGGTTTATGTGTTCTTTATGATTCTTCGTCTCCTTTTTGTTATGGCGGCAGCTTGTCGATTTGCACAAGTATTACACTAATCAATTGTTCGCTTTTCGCGTGGCACTAAATGTTTATTGTTGCAGCCGGAAGACAAATTTTAAACTATTTATTTGTTCACTTGAAAATTGATTTAAATTAGTTTTGCGCGAGAGAGTTTGCTTTGGCAAACGAAGCGCGATTATTTTATTAATTTTAGTTATTTAATTATTTAATTAATTGTTTTAACTTTGCTGATGGAGGTACGGAGACAGAGTAAATTCTGTTCCGCATCCACGATTTATTTTGCCTTTGATTACAGTGTGCGCAATATATAGGTACACTTATTTGATTTTATGAGTATTACATTGCATGGGGTGAGTTTGGGGCTTGGGCGTGGTGAGTTAGTTTTTAACTAGTATTTTTTGTAATCTTGGCTTTTAGACAGTAACATGGACTGGTAACATTAACATATTGCAAGGCTTGTTTACATTTAACAATTTAAATTATTTGACAAAAAACATTGAAATTTAGGACTAATATTGTTTAATTTGTTTCTTAAACAATATTAAGGATATTAAACCGTCCAGGAGGACGGAGGCACCGATTCGCTGGAAGCCTCTGGAGACGTTGCAGGTAAGTAGTTGTTGTACTTGGGTTGGGGCTATGTTGCAGGCGCTGGATGCGCGCCACTTGCAACATGTATGTCCGGCCGGCGTTGCAGGTAGTTTGTTCCCGCGCCGCAGTCATTTGGTGAGTATCTCTTCTACACTCATTGGTAGATGTTTGCAATTAATACATTGTTAATTCCAGGGCAGCTTCGCCGGTCGTCAGGAAGAGGGAATTCTGAAGATGGGTTCCGCGTGGCCGTCGTTTGTATTGTTTTGGAGCTGCTAGCATTATGGTGGTGTCTTCTGTCTCATCGTGACAGAGGAGTCGTCATGGAAATTGTAGGTCGGTTGTTCACCGAGAGATGCGTCCGGATTGGCAGCATGGAGCCGCCTGAATAGGAATTTTTGCCGAGGACAATCGCAGCGTTGGGGTCATGGAAATGAATACAAAATTAAAATTTGGTAAGTATTACATTTGTCATTTGTTTTTAAGATTGGATTAAATTTTTTTTTTTTTAGGTACATTGGCTGGGAGGTAAATTGGAGGTAAGTATTATATTTGTATTTATTTGATTTATTTATTGAATTAATTTTTTGTTTGTTTTTGTTTTTCAGGTACATTAGCTTGGAGGTAAGTATTATACTTGTATTTACTTGATTAATTAATTGCGTTAATTATTGTTTTTGTATTTCAGGTACATTAGGTGGAAGGTTATCTGAAGGTGAGTGTTGTGATTGTTTTTGTTTTTATGGTTGCCTTAATTTTTGGTTTTTCAGGTACGTTTTGTAATTTATAAGGAGGCCCTTTATTTATGGGCCATCGCCGCCGGTGTGCCGCGGATTTGGAGTCGTCGAATTGGCAATTAGATAAGTATCTTGTTGAAATAAATAAGTCCCAGTTTTAGCTTGTGCTTCCTTGTTTCAGTATTTGCGGTCTTGGAGAAAGGAGTTGCGTGGTTGTCGTCAGCAGGATGGAGTTGCATATTAGCATCTGCTAGTATGCCTGTCTGGTTTGCTAATTTTAGATTGTCCTTTGTTTCTTTTGTATCATATACTTATTTATTTTCCTTTCATTGCAGGTTAGTGGAAGTTCGTTGACAGTATGATACTGAGGAAGAGTATACATTTTGTGGACGGATTTTTCAGCTTTTTAAAGTGGTGTCAGCTCCTCGCTGGTGGCATCAGGAGGTGGAGACGGCATCGGAAAATTGTCAATTTTTCGTGTTTATAATCGCAAAATTGGCGATTCTGTTGTGTTTTTGCGGGCCCGTCTCCTGCTGTCGGTTGCAATGAATGTGGGTCAGCGATTAGCTGCAGTCAATGAGGTAAGTGTATTATTTGATTGTTTTATTTGATTTGTTATTAATTAATTGTTTTGTTTACAGAAAAAATTCTGTTCCGCATCCACGATTTATTTTGCCTTGGATTACAGTGTGTGCAATATATAGGTACAATTATTTGATTTTATGAGTATTACATTGCATGGGGTAAGTTTGGGGCTTGGATTAGTTTATAATTAGTATTTTTTCTAGTCTTAGCTTTTAGACAGTAACATGGGCTGGTAACATTAACATATTGCAAGGTTTGTTTGCGTTTAACAAGTTAAATTATTTTACAAAAAACATTGAGATTTAGAACTAATATTGTTTAATTTGTTTCTTTTCAGGTACCCCCGCCAGAAGGACGGAAGCACCGAGTCGCTGGAAGCCTCTGGAGACATTGCAGGTAAGTAGTTGTTCTAATTAGGCTGGGGCTAATTGCGGGCGCTGGATGCGCGCCACTTGCAACATGTATGTCCAGCTGGCGTTGCAGGTAGTTTGTTCGTGGGGGTAGCATCCCGCGCCGCAGTCACCCGGTGAGTATCTCTTCCACCCTCAGTGGAAGATGTTTGCAATTGTTTAAAATTTTTTGAATTGCAGGGCAGCTTTGCCAGTTGTCAGGATGATTCTGGAGATAGATCCCGCGCAGCCGTCGTTGCATTGTTTTGGAGCTGCTGGCGTAAATTGCTGCTCGGTTGTTCACCGAGAGTTGCCGGGAGCGCCGCGTCTTGTGGCCAGTGCGTCGGGATTGGCAGCTTGGAGCCGCCGGAACAGGATTTGTTGCCGAGGACCGTCGCAACGGTGGATCGATACTTTTGTTTTTCGGTATTGCGGCTCCGGGCTTTGAAAGTGGGAATGTGACGATGGGGTGAGGCTTCAGCAAGGAATTGCTTAAATTAGGGGACGGATGTTTAGTCTACTAGTGGGTGACTTATCTAGAATTGGGGTTTTTTCCATTCTCGAGGATCATATAACAATCTTTTTCTTATCTGGTATCTGTTGGGTACATCCGGAGTAGTGTATATTGTATTGGGGTGTATATGTTGTAAGTGTATTAGTATGTAGACATATGCTTAAGTCATAGGGACTTATGGATATGTCACTCCCCCAACCTTTGAATTTGTCCTTAAATATACCCTCAGGTCCTTAAATTTGGGTATAAGGTAATATTATTTCTTTGTTGAATATTCTCATTGACATTATTTTCAAGGTGCGTGTGTTCTTTTTGCTTACGATATTTGACAATAATTTT
>NW_001845295.1:0-3268 GCF_000001215.4 Drosophila melanogaster | reverse complement strand
CTAGCCCTCTATGACTCAAAGATTCCCATAAAGTCCAATGCACTGTATAAATGCCAGAATTTTATTGGGGTTCAGGGTTGCAATTGTTTCCCGTGGGACTACATACATGCCCAGGAGTCTGTTCCTCCTTATGGAAAGCGCCATGCAGTCACATATAATTTGTGCAGAGCTCTCCTCCTCCATGCAGCAGAAGTGACAGAGTTCATTGTCTGCAATGCCAATCTTATGCAAATGACTGCGAAGTCGGCCAGTCAAATTGCGCACGGTGTTTTTTTCGTGTGTTATTAAGGTCTTGATTCTTTTATGGTTATATTCACAGAGGAGAATCTTAGAGTGCCTAAGTCCTGGTAGGTGTTCCCAGAAGGACTGACGTTTTTCTTCCTTTATTGACTTAAGTAAGCCCAGTACTCTGTGGTGACCACCAACACAGAATGGTTCGGGCCCAATTTATGGGTTCTCTGCCCCTTTCCTGGCTAGGTTGTCCGGGACTCACCTTATTGTGAGTTTGTTGACAGCTCCTAGTTTGTCTAGGGCATTCCTCACTTCATTTACTAGCTAAGATGTTATCTTAGCTTTGCTGAGCGCCTTTATGGCTGCTTGATTATCAGACAGTATATCAATGTCCTTACCACGAATTCTTTGCAGATTAAACTCCGCACAGCGTCTAATAGCACAGACTTCAGCTTGAAAAATGCTGGTGTATCTGCCCAATGATTCGTGGTATTTTAACATGGGGTCTACAACCCCCAGCCCACTTCCCTCGTCGGTGAGGGATTCGTTTGTATACCACTTTATCTTTTGTGGTTTCATAGGGTGTACTTTCCCCAGGGTTGTCCAACTGTTTTTATTACTGAGATGATGGCTGAAGTTCTGAGCGAACCTGTGCTCAGCTACCATCTCATCCCTTGGTTGCATCACCAAAGGGATATCCCATTTTAGGCTTTTAGCATCCTTTCTTGTGAGGTTTCAGTCATTTCCTGCCCCTCACTTCTTATTAGGGTGGCTTTCCGTTTCATTTCAATGACTATAAGAAGCGGCGTTACCTCCATTAGTACTTCTAGGGCTGCAGTAGGACAGGTACGCATTGCTCCTGTCATGCATATGCAGGGCATTCTTGGCAGCTTACGAAGTTTTACCTTAGTGGTGCTAAGGCGTGCTCTATCACACAGGCTATTACCAAAGACACTAGAATAACAAGATGCGTAACGACCATACATTGGTTTGGCACTATGCAGCCACTTCTTTAGTGACGGCCAAAATTGCTCTCTTTCCGCTTGCTCACGCTGAGAGCGTAAGAAATCTAAAAATAGAATTTGCTTGCTTGTGTGAGTAAAAACAAGAGACGAGAACGCGTGCGTGTTGTGCTAGAAGACGATTTTCGGGCCGAAATTCTGATCGAAGAAACGAATTTACATTGTACATATTAGGGTAGTTTTTTCCAATTTCGTAGCAATATGATAAAATAAAATAATTTTTAAAAAAATGAAAGCTTTTTAAATTCGTTGGTTAAAATCGCCGCTCGAATTAGCTACCCTTTACACATTTATATTTATGTTTAATTCTAATTTGTCTCTCATCTGACAATTTTTTAAAAGCGAAATATTTTTTTGAAAGACTTTTAATGTTAATGTTACATCATATTAAGTCAAATGACTTAATAAATATACTTAATAATTAAATATGATAACTGTTTATTGCAAAAGTCATATCAAAGGCACTAGAATTATTCTAGTGTCTTTGCTTTGTTCATATCTTGAGGCACGAAGTACGGACACAAGCACTCAACAATCATTGCCTTATTAATTTTTCACACGCCGCAAGATGAATACTATAATGACAAATATTTTTATATAAAGTCATTTTTGAAATTTATTTTTGTGATAATATGTACATAGATTTGGCTATTTCTAATCTATTTTCAAATAATAATAACGTTAAGGCAATGCAAAACAAGAATTTTTCGCATGGTGCCAATTGATCAAAAATAATATAGATTTAAAGTCAAAGAACTTCTAAGGTGAAGGGCATTGAATAGTTGTGATGCCTCACTGCTTTGGCATCATAGTAATGGGGTTCGCAAATACAAATCATATATGCACGATTTATCTTCAGTTTATTTATCCAGTTAGAGAATTTCAATAACGTGTCGGGTTGCGGTGCTTTTAACGGCTCATATGATCGTAAACTTTGTAAATGCATCAACGATTACCAGGATATGCTCATTACGCTTGGAACTTCTCGTGTTGCAGTATCGGTACGAAGCTGTTGCAACTCTTCGGTAGTCAGCACTTGGTCATCAGTACATTGCAACGCTTGTACTACGGAGTTCTTCAACGTGTCTCGTGGCTCATAACAATGTAATAGCTGAAATGGAGAACGATTAGTAGTCTTGGTGGTCATCGTGTTAATGCTCCACTGGATTTGGTATAGTTTCTCATCCCAGCGCTTCTCATTCTCAACAGTAGGCAATAGCATTGAAGGGATTATGCGGTTAGTGCGTTCGACATGTCCATTTGCTCGCGGGGTGCGAACAGCATTAAGTACATGCTTGACATTATGTCCTCGACAGAATCTTTCGAAATCTTTTGACGTAAAAGCAGTTCCTCGGTCGGTCACGATTCTTTCAGGCATTCCACCGTAGCTGCAAACATCTCGGAGAATTTCAATAACGTGTCGCGTTGCGGTGCTTTTAACGACTCGTATGATCGTAAACTTTGTAAATGCATCAACGATTACCAGGATATGCTCATTACGCTTGGAACTTCTCGGAAAAGGTTCTAGATGATCGATGTGTACCGTAGCGAACGGTACTGGCTTGATGTTATCGTAATGGTATTGACCCTCTTGGCGACCTCCTCGTTGCTTATACAGGGAACAACCTACGCATGAAATAATGTATCCTTTAACATAATTTCGCATACGGGGGAACCAGAATTGATTTATAATTCGGCTGATTGTTTTGTCGGTGACATTCTACAAGAATGCGATAGCGTAACTGCTTTGGTACAACCCAAAGGTGCTTGTTGTTATGTTTGCGATATAAGCGACCAAGTTTAAGGACATACTCATCGTTCTCAGTGATCTTCTTAGCAATCATTTCGCTAGCAATTCGTTTTATTTTCTCGTCCTGCAATTGTACAGCAAACAACCAATCGGCTTCATCAATGACGGTTTTGAATATCTTTAGGTCAGCTTCTTCCATTTCACGCGAATCTTCATATGGTGCTCGGCTTAAGGCATCGACGTGTTCCATACACGTACCTGAGCG